>NC_031970.2:19528675-19724453 GCF_001858045.2 Oreochromis niloticus
ACTGCTGCTAAATAAACTACACCTAAACTCGGTTTATATCTGACCCAAATAGAGTGCAGGTCATAACTTCTTACCTGAAATTCAGTTCACCTCACGCTCCTGCCTTCGCTTTCCCTGATCCACGATTGACCTCCGCGTTAGCAAACACCGGTCGATCGGCGGTCGCGGCATGTCCTTTCTGTCATACACCGGTGGATAGCTGCCCACTGTTGTAGCTCCGCGTTATAGCACCACCAAACAACTCAGTTATTTTTTCCACATCCAGCTGTAACTCCGATTCTGTGCGAGCATTTGCGAGAGACCGGGGAGGTGAAACGACAGAGAGAGTCCCCTCGCTATCCATTTGCAGCCAAGTGCGGCAGCTAGCTAGGTAGCCGGCTAGCTGTCAGGCAGGACCAACGTCGTCAGAGCACTGTCGCTAAATATGGGATGTCTTGATAAAACGAGCAGATATTTGAAGTTTACACACCTACATTCTCGCCTGAAAATATCTTAAAAGTTTATTTTGTGACCTAGAAACACGAATAAAAGACATATAAAACGAAGTGGTGGCCGCCATTGTTCACTCTGTAGAGGCGTGCTATGAATTGTGGGATATGGAGTTTTCAACACAAGGATAAATCTTTTCGGCTGTACTACTCCCGGTATACCACTAGAGAGAGCCAAGACACCACAAATGAAGTCTGTTTATTTGGCGCCAAAAGATGAATTGGCCTAAATTTGTACTAAAATATTAATATTTAAAAACTATAAAAGTCATAAACACCAAAAGTCACAACATAATAGTCCAGCTCCAGCCGCACAAAATGATCTAACATATGTAATCCTAATGTCAAAACTGTTTGGCAGAGGAGCGCGGGAAAATTTTCACTAAAATATTAATATTTAAAAAACTATAAAATTCATAAACACCAAAAGTCATAGCACACCATTCCAGATCCGGCCGAAATTTAGGCGGAAGATGGAGAATAATAATAATAAGAAGAAGAATAATAAATCCGACGAATAGTAATATGTGTGCCTCTTTCCATAGGCACACATAATAAAGGTGTTTGGTCTTCCAGTGTGAATGCTCCTTCCTTTTTTCTTTTTTTTTTTCTTTAGTAGAAACATTTGATCAACACCCAATTGAAAGGTGTTTTTACTCGCTCTCCAGCTTGCATGTACATATTCTAGTAGAATGATCATGCTTTACACAGAAAATGGCTAAGTATGAGGACGACTTAGGTCATGCTCCGAGAGGCTGGATAACTGAAAATAAATTAATGTTTCATGCTCTGGGATGAATGTTAAGCCTCAGTACAGCTTTAATACTATGAATCACTTTCATTTACTCTAAATGTTGTCCACTTTCAGTTTCTATGTAGAGACCATGCCTTACTTTTCTGCACTGGAAAAATAGCACTAATAATGAAATCAGTGATGGTCTTGTTTGGTTGTTTTTTACCTTGAGTGTTTTTTGTTGAAGCCCTGTGAAGAGATACAGTGTAATAACAATAATAAAACACACAGTGGTCGAACAAGGACAGGCTCCAAAGAGGGTTGAGTCATGTCTATTGATGCACTTGTTTGGCTCTGGGTTTGTTCTGATTATTATCCTGCTTCTTTTCTTCAGGGCTGGACCAAACCACTCGTGAGTGGTCAGCTGTATATTTGTGGTTTTCAAATAATTTCTCTGAGGACTTACATACTGAACCATTTTCCAATTAATTTGTTCAAAACACTGTGGAAACGAATCACAATTAACTTGGCTTTTAGGGAATCTACAAATGTTGTCTTATCTAGTGCCCCCAAACATTATTTATGTAAGGGGGAAAAAAACATCAGTGTTCAGGGAGAAAAACAATATTTTTGAAAAGCAAGGTAATTAAACATAAATAGATATAATAGTTTTATTTGTGCCAGCAAGCTGTTCATCTGTTGTTTTTTTCATTTGTACACAGCATCCAGTCTTAGACTAATTTTGATCAGCTTTCTGTGTCACTGTTTGCCAAACCAAAAGCATAAAAGAGAGCGCTCCAAGGTGATTTCAGATATCAACCTGAGTCTTTTAAGAGTAACTAGTACTGGAAAGTTTCTGCTCCAGAGCAGATTAAGTTCAACGGAAGAGATCATATGCACAAAGGAAACACCTGCTCACCAATTAGTTCTCTGGAAAAGAGTGTCACTATTCCTGGAAGATCCCTCAGACCATAAGCCTCTTTTCCACTAGTACCTACTCAACGTGACTCCACTTTAATTGTCTTGATGCATGCTCAGTCATCCAGGTAAGGAAATCCCAAAAAGTTGATTCTGTTCATCTGGACGTAGCGTTTTCAGGGGAAGAAACTGAAAGTAGCACCACTGGCAAACAATGAGCTCTGAGGTCAGTTTCTTGATTATTATTATGAAATTGGCATGACCATTGATCAACAACCACTGATCAAAGGCCATTGATCAATTACAATTGATCATTGGTCAACTGATCAATTCCACCCTGGACAAGGAGGAAAGGTGATTTAAGCAGGGAGTCAAGGAGGCCTAAGAGTACATCTTTCACCATCTTACAATACTGTGATTGCAGCCATTCTCAACTCTCTGTCAATGGCACTCATGGTTATTTATCAATTGTCATTGATCAATGGTCTTTGACCTCAGAGACCATTGTTAGCCAGTGGTGCTAGTGTCAGTCATTATGCAAATGTACTGTTTATAATGTTGGGGAAACCTGCAGAGACTGAAGAAGTCACTTAGATGAGTGATGAAACATTTCTCCCACTAAAAACGCTACGTCCAGATTAACAGAATCAACTTTGTGAGATCTACTCTACTGGTTTCAGTCATTTTCCATTGCAATTGAGTACCACCTCCATGTGCATGGGGTCATATCTGAAAGTTCATGATGTCATTTGTATGTGACACAAACACAACCCAACACAACAATGGAGGACGCTGAGGTAATAGTATCCCTGCTGCTCGATCTGTGGCTTTTTGTTAGACTCTGGGACCACTTTGATGGTTTTTGTGTAGCCATTTCCCTCATTGCTGCTTTTCAAAAATTACGGTTTTGATTTTTTTGAAGGAGTTGCTCATGAGTCATCGAGAGATGTCAGTGACTGGCCAATTGGTGGTATGCAGTCTGGCCAGCCCTGGCCAAATAGGTACAAAAGAAGTACCTGGGACCAGGTACCAACCCTTTGTTTTTTCTGAAAGCAATTTTAAAGCAGTTTTATTCCTGGTTGTTAAACTTAACTTCCGGCGCCCCCCGTGTGCGGCAGCCTGTTACAGCAGCTCTGCTCATTCTGAGTTTCTTTCCTTCTTATCTTTTTTCTTCTAACAAATTTCCCACGTGTGGGACTAATAAAGGCCATCTTATCTTATCTTATCTTAACAAACACTTTGTACTGTTTTTGTTTTTTCATTTTTCTTGGACTTCTTAAGACCAACAGGACTTCAGATTAAAAAAAAAAAAGACGAAAACTTTGCAGGACATTTGTAATACATTTAAAAAACACATTTGTCTAACAGAATATGCAGGTCTAATTGTAGTCAGATCATTTGTGTCTTAATGACGGGGCAGGAATACTGATAAGTCTATACGCTGCATTTGTTTGAAAAGGTTTTTTTGTTTGGACTTTATTTGCCTAGACTAGAGTTTTCCTGTATTACTGACAAACCAAAACACACACATGTTCATAGAGTTGTTTTTTTAGTAGTATACTGATACGGTGTTAAGTGGTTGTCCAATCAGACTCACACTGTTGCTTTAGCTGCAGCAGCTGGGCTGTTTCTAACCTCTATTATGTGTTTAACCTCTTCACATTATTGTTGCTAAAATTAGCTGCTACTGTTGGACTGGTCACTGTTTGCAGGTGGTATTTTTTTTTTACTCAACTTCTTCTATGTGAAAGCATTCATACATATCAGATTGAGAAAGCCTGGGTTGACTTATCTAGTCAGAAACTACCTTTGCATATTGATGAACTTACAGATAATTGCCAGCCAACTCTACACTATTTTAAGCATCTTTCAGCTCAGTGTTTTACATCAAAAAACAGCTCCAATAACACTGGAGCGTTATTACCAGCACGACCCTACAAACAAAGTTGGCAGCTGGCTGGTGAACATAGTTATGCATATAGCTGCTAAAGAGCCAGATATGACTAAACTAAACAGGCATTACTAATAAAGTAGCCCAAGTAGACCATCATATACAGTAAATGTTAATGACTAAGAACTTTAAGGAGATAATATGAGATAATATAGGAGATAAAATAAAAGAATATTTAAATCTGTATAACATAAAATATAACATGTTGGATTGCACACTTTAGAGGTAGAATGAGGACAGGGTCTCTGGTAGAGCTGTTGCAGATATGCCTGGAAAGTGGCCAATTGATGTGGTTTGGACATGTGACCATAATGCCTTCTAGGATGTTTCAGGCTTTCAGTCCAAGCTGGTGGAGCCTAAGAGGCAGACTCAGGATGCACTGGAGAGATTATATCTCTGATGGTTTGGTAATGGCTTGGTGGCCTCCTGGAAGAGCTGGAGGCGTTGGCTGGGTAGATGGAGGTCTGGGCAACCCTGTTTAGACAGCTGCTCTACATGACATAAAGCCCATATAAAAACAGCAGAAACTGTAGCCCCACCTCAACAATTTTCACTGTGCTCATCAAATGTTTGGAAACATATGTTTTCATCAGCTTTTTGTTCTCTTTTATAGCTACTTCATATTCATATATAGAAATGTGTCTCAGAAGATTCTTGTGTGTTTGTAGGCAATTATATAGCAATTATAGGCAAGTTTTTACAAAATCTACAGGGAATCACTTTACACACACATAGAGGTAGGGTCTACATAGTTTTTTTATAATGGCTTACACCTTAATAAACATATTAGTTGTGAAACACAGCCATAACCTGTTAAGTCACTCCACTCCAGCTGATTCATTCTTATTCTCTCTCCTCATTTCTCTGTCTGTTCTATTTCATAGCATGAATTAATCTTCTGGCAGTGTGTGCCTAATTACAGTGGAAGCTGTTCAGCGGTTGGCCTATACATGGCGAAGCACACACACTGGATATAGAGCGAGACCAGTGCTTACATCTGAAACCCCGGTGCTGTCTGTGTGATGAGGAAAAAGTAGGTCTCTCTTCTGGTTAATCACACATATGCAGTTCACTGCAAGTTGAAGGTGTTGATTAAACACGTTGGTAAAAAGGGGAAAGCAGGAGCTGCAGGCCTGCTCAAGGATTTTGATATTGAGGTAGTGGTCAGCTCCATCATTGCAACTCTATCATTTCTGTTAAACATTTGTTCAGTTTTGGTTCCCTTTGATTCAGGAGACAGCATGGTTAATGACATGCAGCAATGTTATATTAATACTTAAAAGAGGTGAGTGAAAAAGAAACAATGTAGCACAGTCTGAGCCTGTAGCAGCATAGGGGAGAGAGGGTTCAGAGCTACCTGACTCAGCCTTAACTATAATCTTTATCAAAAAGGAAAGTTTTACTCTCAAGCTTAAAAGTAGAGGGAATCTGAGAGCTTAGTGCTCTGTTAGGAATGTATGGAACTATGTGAAAAAAAAAGTACTAAAAAAACCTAGAATTGAATTTAAAAGGTCTTAGTTTTAACACGACGCCAATGAAGACAAACAATTATTGGGGAAATATGCTTTCTATTTCTAGTTGCTGTTAGTACTCTTGCTGCAGTATTTTGGATTATTTAAGTCTTTCAGGAAACTTTTTGTACAACCTGATGATATCAAATGGCAATTGTCCAGCCTAGAAGTAACAAATGTATTTCGCAGAGTTGAAGGACATATCCTGGTCAAAAAGAACACAATGATTTCTCACATCCAAGCCAAGGTAATGCCATCCATAATAAATATCTGGTCAGTCACCATGTTTCTACAATTTTTAGAGCCAAATTTTTGTGTTGTCTGAATTTAGAAGTAGGAAATTAGAGGTTATCCAGGACGTTATGACTTTATCTCCAGTTGTCCAGTTTAAACTTTATTTTAGTAATTGATTTGCTCCATCTGGATTCATGGATAAATAAACCTGGGTATCATCAGCATAGCAATAAAAACTGTATTAATTAGTTATTAACAACAGTGCCTAAGGGAAATATGTATGATGTAAAAAGCACTGATCCCAGCACAGAACCCTGTGGAATACCACGATTTTCATTTGTGGAGAAGAATCCCCATTTACACATGTATCAGCCCTGTGTGTGGATTGGATATTTGTATTTCTACAGTTGTCTACTTGTCTGTTTGCACTCCACTGTCAGTCTGCCCCAGGGCAGCTGTGGCTACAACTGTAGCTTGCCTCCACCAGGGTGTGAGAGTGAATGAATAGTGGAATTGTAAAGCGCTTTGGGTGCCTTGAAAAGCGCTATATGAAATCCAATCCATTATTATTGTTTGTCCTCTAGTTTCTTGTGCTTTTTAAAGAATTCCTATTTTATTGACTTATGTATCCGGCTTATTTGTAGCCATTGTAGGCTCACCTTTTCTTATTTAGCTTTCCTCCATGTCCTGCTTTTGGGACCCATGAACCTTGACACTATAGAATAGGATAGAATAGAATAAAATAGAATAGAATAGAATAGAATAAACCTTTACTGGGTGTTACACAGCTCTTATAGCAAGAGAAATATAGACACAAAGAAGTCCTATTTACATAAACAACTGAAATTCGTGCAGATAACAATGAACAGAAAAATGTACAGAGATATGCACACGTGTGTGTGTGTGTGTGTGTGGGGGGGGGGGGGGGGGGGCAGGGATCCTGATGCAGTGTACAAACAAGCTGCAAATGAGTAGCAGGAATTAAAAACATATGATATGTCAATTAAACAGGTGATGAGTAAGATAACCATGTTAAACTGCGTTATAGAGTCTGACAGCTGCTGATAGCGCTCCTTCCTACACTGTGGGTGTAAAGGTCTGCTGCTGAACAAGCTGCTCAGTGCTCGTACAGTCTCATGCAGGGGGTGGGAGATGTTGTCCAGAATGGATGTTAGCTTAGACAACATCCTCTCCTCCCCAACCTGCTCGATGGACAGAGCTGGCCCTCCTGACCAATTTGTTAAGTTTCGCCGTGTCCCTCTCTGCCATTCCACCACTCCAGCAGACCACAGCATAACAGATGCCACCACAGTGTCGTAAGACGTCCTTAGAAGAGCCCTGTTCACCCTGAAGGATCTCAGCCGCCGTAGCAGGCGAAGACGACTTAGGCCCTTTTTGTAAAGGGCATTTGTATTCGTGGACCGATCCAGGTTTTTATTGAGGTGAACACCCAGGTATTTGTACTCCTCCACCACTTCAATGTCCAAACCCTGGATGTTCACTGGTGTAATAGGGGGTGACTTCTTGCTGAAGTCAATCACCAGCTCCTTCATCTTGCTGGCATTGATGCGAAGATGGTTCTGTTCACACCAGCTGACAAAGTCATTGATGACCCTCCTGTATTCCAGTTTGTTTCCCTCCGACACCCGGCCCACAATGGCGGTGTCGTCTGAGAACTTCTGGAGATGGCAAGTGTCCTTGTTATAACTGACATATATATAATATGCTTATATATATCCCAAAACATTATATTTAGTACTACTGTAGTTTACTTCAACTTTTCAAAATTCAGAGGAATAAAGGCTCCTGTGTCATTATTGAATTTCCGTGTCTTCTAGGAAGTTTGTATCTGTAGAGCACATTTGAAGAATGAGTGATGTTTAAATGGCCTGTATTTGTATAGCACTTTACTACTCCCTAAGGACCCCAAAGCGCTTTACACATCCAGTCATCCACCCATTAACACACATTCATACACTCATACTTTATTATAACTTGGGTTTTTGCAATGATGCAAAAAAATCGGACAGGTAATAAAGCAATTTATTGAAAACTGACAACATATTTTCTAGATGAAATGCAGAGTCCAGAAATTATTGAGTAACATCTTGGTGGCGGTGCCAAAGATTTCACTTTGGCACCGCCAGCGGTGCCTCTACCAGAGAGAGTAAAAAAAGAGAGAGGTGGCTATAGATATCTAAGCTTGTTTAGCAAACTGCATCCAACAAACTAGACACACATATCAGCTAATTAATATCAGACTAATAAAATATCAGAATTACAATCACCAAAAATGAAACACAAATTTCTTGCGTGATGAATGGAATAGTTCTTATATGGCACTTTCCTACCTTATACAACATGCCACAATCACACACTCACTATTTTCAGTGCTTAGAGGCTAACATTTACACACAGCTGAATGCATCAGAGCAGCTTCTGCTGGAGAAGCCATGGACTGACCCGCCAACCTTCCAATTAGTAGACAACCTGCTCTCCCTCCTGAGCTACAGCCACCCCATGGTCTGTATCACAGAGCACGCCACAGTCAGAAAATCCAATACAAATGCTCCAAAAGGGTTAAGCAGCACACACACAGTGAAGAGGTCCAATTTAACGAATCAAAGTAGTGGATGGGGCCTAACAGACTTTAGGGGACATCTGGTTATCAGCAGGGCCATGCCCCTGAGTCAATTATCCAGGAAGGTGAATGACAATGTTAAAAAATTCACCAAAGCTGTAAACATGCTTTTTAATGCTGCAAGCTTTAGCATTTTAACATTGGAGTGTTTGGGAACTGACTTCTGGCATCAAGTGGCATCTAGAGAAACAGCAGTTTTTATATGTTTTGCGTTTGCTTCATTTTTCAGCTCTGATGGTCGTAGCTTGATCTGTTCATACCCTTCCAGTGAACCATATATACAGTAATGTCATATGTACATTATATACAGTAACAATATATACATTCTATCTTTCTTAAAATTAAGTTTTCAATTCAGTTCAATTCAATTCAATTCAGTTTTATTTATATAGCACCGAATCACAACAACAGTCGCCTCAAGGCGTTTTAAGAACCATATTACAGCAAGGTAGCAACATAGTGCTTTATTCTCAACCACACTCACCTGTGACTTGTGACGTTATTATATGAAAAAAATCTGTCCACAGAAACAACAAACACTGTCCCGTTTAAACTGCCTTTGTTGTAGTTCCTGCTACAGTAGGTGCCACTGGGACCGCATTTTGCCGTGATGACGCACAGACACTCACACACACATACATACATGTGAGGTGAAAGCAATACCAGCCAGGCTGTTGCAGCTGGTAAATATCAGCGACCGAATAAATTGCCATCTCTTATCCACATCTGATCTGTAAACAGTAACCCTATCACTGCTTCTCGGAAATCAGACATGTTACCATCTGGTTTGTATCTGCTGCTAGGGAAACCATACAAACTATCGAGGAAACAGGGACATTTTTATCCAATTTCAGGTCCCGTAGCAGAAAGTTATCCATAAGGGCTGCATGTGTGTAATTTCTTACAGGCAGATAGATTTCCAACAGAAAACATTGTGTTGTGGAAGGGACACATTTGCAGGAGTTTAGGGCTGATCAAAAATCAGGCGGGATTGTTTAAAGTAAAAGGTAAATAAAAGCCAAAACATTTATGGCTGATGAGTTTTTCATTTGTTTTATTATCGAAACCACACCACTGAAAAAATATCTCATGGTTACTGTCAAAGAGAATCTGTTTCAGAGCTAAACTGGAGATCCTTCACCAAAATGTTTCCAACCTGCAGAATTAAGGCGGAAAAAAACCCCTAGCAATGTGAGGTACAATTATTTTCCTGTGCACCGCTTTTGTCTCGTGTGATAGTGAGCTAAAGCCATGTGACAGCAGATCTAGGCAAGCAGGCGACAGAAAGCAAGTGCATAGACAACAATGCACAGGAGTATGCATGCATAATTACACATGCATTTATGATTTGCTAATGTATCTCCCGAAGCGTGAGAGTGAACAGTCTTTAGCGCCTACTGTAGCTATACACACACACACGTATGTTCCTGTGCAGACAAAATCATGATCATGTACCAAAAAAACAAAAACAAAAGCCAGACATATTGAGAGTATACTCGGACATGCATGAGCATGTTCATTCCCTCTCTTTCACTAACAGCCAGTGATGTGTGAAACTGAGATGTGCAGCATGTGACTCTATTAATGAATGAATAGCTCTCAGCACAGTGAGTGAGTGTGTGTGTGTGCAAATGTGTGTATATTTTGAGTGCTGTGGAATTAATGCTCCCTTTGATCCCCTTTGCACATTACTCAGTCCTATATGGATGGGCGTATATGTGTATGCAAGTGAGAGAGACAGAGAAGGAGAGCAGGGGAGAGGGGGTGTCAGCAAAGCCTTCCCATTCAGCAGCTAGCTACTGTTTGAATGCCGTTCAACCAAAAATTGTGTCTTGGTGGTGGAGATGGCGGGATGAGGAGAATGACAGGGAATGAAGCAGAAAAGTGGAGCTGACAGAGATGAAGTGAGGCGATATGCGATAAATTTGGAAGAAAAACTATATGAGAGAGGCAGCGAAATGAAGTGGGAAACGGAGTGTCAAGACAGAGGTGGGTGAAGGATAAAAAGGATCAGGAAAACAGGGAGGATATACGAGGAAATAGGCCATTTCAAATAATAATTAAAATCTACGATCAACGTTTCCGCTTCACTGATTAACTATGAATGGAGCTCGATAGACAGTGCAGTTAAGAAAGGCAAATGCAGGGCAGGGTTTTGTGTGTGTGTGTATAAGTGTTTGTGTGGTCGAGCAGAATCATTGGCTGTGTCCAAACATCCTCAATGAAACACAGTGATCTGTGAAAAGTCACATGATCACTTTGACAAACGCAGAGTAGTTGTTGGTACTCCAGCAGAGGCCAGAGTGAAAAACCAAAAAAAGAAAAAGGTTTTACAATTTAAGTAAATTCAGACAAACTTTAAAGAATAGAATTCGGTAGCACTTTCTATTACAGCTCAGTAATAAAGAGGTAATAGTAGTCATTTCTAAGTTATTACTATGCAATTACCAAAGTAATAACCATGTAATATCCTAAGTAATGTTATGGTATGGTATGGTGGTTACAGTTGAGTAATATTACCCTGAAATTTATGTAATGTAATAGGATAATAGGGGCCACAAAACTGGATTAAAAATGTGGACACGCTTATTACACAGAAACTACCCGAGATATTTCCAGGCGATAACCACATTTCTTTAAGTTAGCTTTCATAGGTTATTAATATGTTATTAAAGACAAACAGGCATTTTTGCATTTTGCAGCTCTGTTTCCTGCACAGAAACAACCATGGGTAATTGAGTGATAATAACCTTTTTACATTATTATGTTCTTGTTTTTTCCTTGTTGTCCTACTATTACCACTTTATTACTAAGCTGTAATAGAAAGTGCTACCTAGCTTTCTATTGTTTTGTACTGTTTTGTTCCTTTCCTGAGCTTTTGGGTGTTTTTCTTATTTCTGGACACTAACACTGATGCTAAAATATAATGGCAGGGAGTAAATGTCCTGAATTATTTAGTATGCAGTGAGCAATTCTGGGCACTGCCTCTGTCTCACAAAACATCCTGTGATCTTGTGATGTTCACTAGAAAAAAAAAATTAATCAGAACTGAGTCCACTAACAACCACTGGGGCATTGTCATCATGGCACACTCTGAACTAGAGGAGACATGCTGGTTGGAACCAGACCAGCTCCTGAACTGGGTCTCAGTTATACGGATCCAAGTAGACCTTGAGCAGATACTTTGCTTGTTTAGCCTCTGAACTGAAGAAAAAACTAAATAAATTGTATTTTTCAGGGATAGCAAAATTTGCAAGGCTACAGTGTTGGGTTTTGATGTGTTTTTAGAGGTTAAACTGTGAATGTGAGAGAAATATGGACAGAGATAGATTTTCTTCCCAAGGCCAGAGTCCTTCACATGGGAGAAAACATAATACATTTTCTTTTCTTTTCTTTTTGTCTTTTTATTTCGGTGCAGGTTTATGGCAAAAATAAAATTGGTAAACAGCATACCCTAATAGCACTGGCCGAAGTGACTAAGTAGCTTCAGCTAGTGTACAATAATCTTTCATTCAATAATAAATACTGCCATGATTGAAGCACAAACATTTCACAGGGAGTTTGTTCTCCCTGTAGGGCCTAAATAAAGAATTGTCATTTCTTTCTTTCTTGTTTATTTTTATTTCAGTGCAGTACAGTGTTGTCACAGGAAAACACTAATTATAATTAATTATAATTATTTATGCAGTTAAGGATTTTTAAGTGCAAATGTTTGCATGCCTCACCTAATTAACTGAAGAAACATTAACAAACATTCCAGTAAAAGTAGTAATTTAGGAAATCCTTCATTCCGATGAGTAATAATGATCTAGACATTTTTTTTCACAAAAACAAAATTCACGATTTATTTTCCTACATAGTAAAAACACTGGTCAATGATTATATGATATTATGACAATCTTTGTTTATAATTTCCACAAATATTGAGGCATCAATTGAGCATTGAAGCACCAATTTTCTACATGTATGTAAACATTACTAAATGCAGAGTTTGTTCTGCCTATAGGTTTCCACTGGCTGTTTCAGTTTTCATAGTTCAGAGATATCCAGGCTAGGCTTGTTGGTGACTCAACTGCCGGTAAGTGTGAATCTGTTGGTTGTGTCACTCTGTGTGTCATCCCTGTAGCCTTTTAGATAGATAAGTGGCTATATATAATGGAGAGATGGAGTTCAGTTATTTTGCCCCTGTTTTGGCACTTTCATGTTATTGATACAAGAGGCTTTTGACAGGACAATGCTATAGGCTAAAAAGCTATCAGTAAATTAATACTAGTAAGAGAAATTTTATTTATATCGCACCTTTCAAGATAAAGATCCCAGTGCTTAGAAAAAAATGCCAGAACATCAAAAGAAACAAACAAAAACATTACAGGAAAGCAAGTTTAAAATGTTTTTAGCTGTTTTTGAAAAGGGATCACAGAGTACACAGATCTCAGGCTCACTGATAGCGAGTTTCACTCACAGTGGGGGCCACTGTTGCGAAAGCTCGGTCTCCTTTATTTCTCTATAGGTTATGTTGTAGGTGCAACACAGATTCACTGCAGAAGTCTAAATCAGGTCTGACAAGACTATCAGAAGTGCTGCAATGATATACTGAACAACCTGTAGGTGTTCCAAAGAAGGTTTGTTAAGACAAGTGAACAATGAAGTACAATAATCCAGACTTGACAAAGAAAGATGAAAAGCAATTTCCAAATCAGAGAATCGTAAAATGGAACTCAACTTTTTAATATTTCTTAAGCGATAAAAGCAAAAGCAAACAATGGATTAAATGTTTCTATCTAGAGTGAAAGGTCAGTCAAAAGACATCAAAGTCCCTGATAGAAAATGTAGCACATGTGGCAAAGGGACCTAGAATTTCCATTATCATAGGACAAAGCTGTTGGAGGCACAAACAAGGACTTCTGATTTCACTTCTTCAAGATGGATTACATCATCAGCAATTCAATATTTATTAGAGTCTAGGAACTCATGTGAGTTCTGTAGCTTAGATATATAACTAAATATCATCTTCAGTGACAAGAATTGTCCTTAAATATATAGGGAGCAGAAACAACAGAAACTTCAAGGGACCTGAAATAGAACCTTGTGGCACACCACAGGCAAGAGAAGAGGATCTGAACTTATCAGCAACCACAGAAAAGGATGATTCAAATGAGAACCACTCCAAAATAAAACCTATTACACCCACCTAGTATCTCAGCCTATGGTAAACAGTATCAAAGGGAAAGGTCATGTCCAAGATCAGAAAAGCAGAACATTCGCCTGCATTGCCTCACATCAAAATGTCACTGGAGACTCTAAGGCAGGGGTGTCAAACTCCAGGCCTTGAGGGCCAGTGTCCTGCAGGTTTTAGATATCACCCTGTTTCTAAAATCTGCAGGACACCGGCCCTCGAGGTCTGGAGTTCGACACCTGTGCTCTAAGGATAGCTGTTTTGGTTTCTGCGTAAGCTAGATTGGAAATTTTCAAGAATGCTATATTTGTCAAAAACAGTTGGAAGCTGCTTTGTGCAACATTTTCTAAAACTGTAGCAATAAACAGGAATTTTTAGATTGGTGGGATGGTTGTTACTAAGAGCTTCAAAACCAAAATCTAACCTGAGCTCCTATTATCACAAGATGTAGAGCGATCAAAAGTAAGTACAAAGACACAATGCGATGTACTATATATTAAGAGGTAAGACTTTCTTGATCCAAAAGCTTTGTAAGCATATAAATGGAAATTAATTAAAATAATCACAGTTAAAGTGTAGAAGTGTGTTCTACTAAATACAACACATTATTCTGAAATGACCAATGCACCATAACAGGCACTTTCGTTTACAGTACATCCTTATGGTAAATCTGTGTACTTGTATGAGAGTATTTCTACACTTTCCAACACTGACCATAACAACAACAAAAAAAAAAGCAGGTGCACGTAATTTGTATAACAATACTGCTGATTCCAAATTGATAACGCGTGTAATGCTTTTTGAAAGCGAAACACAATCTGTTGTTTTTATCAGGGCTTGTGTGCTCACGATCCCACCAGAGACCAGTCCATAACTCTGACTGCGTGCCAGGGCCTCCACAAACTATCGATTCTCTGGTGCACTTTAGCTGTAACCCAACTCCCAGCCCCCATCAATCATCAGCCCCCTCTGCATCCTACTAAAGCTTCCAAAACAGCCTTCTAGGGTACTGGGTCTAGCTGGAAAATATTGATCCTGGCATGCACCATCTGATTATGATGTGTTTTATGACTCTGTGGAGGGGAGCTTTATTGTTTTAGTGGCCACTTCTGGTTTCTGATGATGGACCTGATGAGGTCACTGTAGGGGGAAGAGGAGCAGGGAGAAGAGGACACAAGAAAGGAGGCAGATGTGAAGAGTAAAATGTGGGGAACAACAGCAAAAGAGAGAGATAGAGTGATGTGTAAGAGGGGAGAGTTTAATCGATACTCTAAAGCATGACATCATCGTTCTGTCAGTCTGGAGAGACATCAGCCGATCTGCCACCGACAACAACCCCCGGGCCATTAATCGTTAATGTCATCCGCTCACCCATGCCTCCGCAGTGGTTCAGCCCAGTGTGATGTTACAGACCAGGGCACCTTCAAACCAAGCAATGTGTTTGTAAACAACAACAACTGATTTCAAATGCTGCTTTTGTAAAAATCTAATTCAATGAAATGGAGCCATAGATTATGACAGAAAGAACTGTTTTTGAGTTACTCTTTTTAGTTGTGTCATGAGCACTCTGGTAGCTTATAGCTTTTTTGATAACAATATTAGAGCTTGTCATTCTAGATTTATCACTGTGGGGTGACATTTTATCTTCAACATTATTATTTGTAGTTGTATTGGAAGTAATAATGCTAATAACTAGTGATTTAAATCCTTAAAAACCTTCATCACTTAGGCAATATATCAAGAAAAAGCCTTTATTTCTTGTTCAAATATAGTTTTTGTTCATACAGACTAAACCGTCATTAATTTGTTGTGGATATATGAGCCGTGAGACCGGTAACTGGTGGACAAGCTGGAGCTTGCAGATGAAGTAGGTGGCTCAGTGGAAAGTGCACGGGCAGGCGAGTTTCAGATAAGTCTTTGTTTCCACAGAAAATCCCAAAACTTGAATACTGACGATGAGCTTTTGACTCCAGAGTTGAAAACAGGTAAGTTCTTCAGGAAATAGGGCAGAAACTCTAGGCGGATACCAGAGGGCAGACAAGACATGAGGGTTACTGACTAGAACTTACAGAAGCTAGATTTGAACAGGGCAGGCCCAAGTAATCTGCCCACCTCACCACCTGAGAGCAAAAAGAGTGAGAAAACAGAGAATACTCCAAGTCTGCCCCAAATCCTAACAGAACCTCAGCATTCACCTACTCACAAGCTACTTTCAGCTGCTCCCTTATTCACCAGGAGTCGCCACAGGGGGTAGCTCTGCATGTTTGATTTTGCAGAATTTAACACCTGATGCCTTTCCTGACGTAATCCCAAAGGAATGGTCTCTTCTTCCAGGAGCAAACTGGGAAGTTTAAATTTGTTCGGCAAATCTGTAAACCACTGCTGGAGACTTTACTCTTTGAAACAAGAAGTATGTAAGCTGCAGGTAAACTGTATGTATGGTTTCACTACTTTTGGTACTTCTTATATGGTTAATAGTAATAGATTGGATATAAGGGCTTGGTCTCAATGGCACATCCACAGACTATGAATGAATCACATGGAAGTAAAAATGTCCTGAAAATAATGATACAAAAAACCAACTCAAACCTGGTGTACTTGTCATAAAGAAATGAGCTACAGAAGCCAAAAATGTCTTTGGCTTAATTTAGGTCCCTGCAATTACAATTACTTTCTTTAATGCCACAGCTACAGCCGTAATACTACAATTGCCACATTTGTTATTTTTATTACTAGTCCTGGATTTGTACTGCTACTGCATTGACCACCAATGCCTGCCTATGGCCAGGATAATGGTATGACCAACAAAATGTAATTTGCAGTCATTGATAAATGCCATACATAAATATAACATACTTTTCATACGGCCATACATATTCGAAAATTAAACGTGTCATGAATGAAGTAAAGCCACAAAGAGCAGCCTCACTCTAATTAGTGCAAAGCAATAACAAACAGGAGACATTCTCTACCTCACACAGCCGACCTCTAGACGAAACATCCTATCTCGTCTGGAGGTCATTTATGGAAAGAAAATCACACACACACACACACACACATACACACACAAGGATGCAAAATGTAGACCCACACACCCAAAGACATGTGAGACGGGCATCGAAAGGTAGACTCTGAATGGTGAGAGGAAGACGGCTGAGGCTAGTTAGTGTTCCTGCCGTCTGGAGGTGAATTGGTCTCTTATGAATTATTAACGAAGCAGGGAGAGCCCCTTGCAACCCAGTACTCTCACCTATTTTAACTTTAATGATCCGTGCACATCCGAACTGGTGTATAACCTTACTGTTCCAAAGTGCAAGAAAATCTCCTTGAAGCATAGAAATGCGCACTGGGTTGCGTGGCATGGGGCTGAAAGACTTTTTTGTGAACACACTGCACTATTATATCTCTGAAACCATAGACTTTACAACAGGAAGACATAATTTACCATTCAATTCATGCGTATAAAGTTGTTTTGTCGCATAAAACTATGGCTTCTATGATAACAGAGGAAGAACAGTAACTATTTGTAGTTTCACAAATCAAAAGATTTACAGTTGTCTCTTTTTGTAATGCTGATCTGACTTTTGAGCTGCAAGGCTATTAGTTGCTACTGGATGAGTTAGCAGCAGCCCCGAGTGAAGGTGCTATTCCACTATAAATCACTAAATACAAGGAAATCAAGATGGGTGTAATATGAGACCTCATGAAAAATGAGGTAGCTGTCCTCTGAACTGCTTGTAGGAAGTCCTGCAAAAACTGAGAATCATCCACTTGGGATAAGATTCGTGCAATCAAGGAACAGACAGACTAAGAAACATTTATTTAAAGGCTGTATTTTTAATTTTGACTAACTAAGATATATTATATTCATTATTTGGCTTGTTCTCTGTTATTTCCCTCAGGCACACACCACAAATCCCTTTTATTTTCACATGGTGACAACACAATGCTTAATCCTGCAGTGATGGCCCATCATCTTTCCAATATCACTGCATTTATACTTGAATAAATCACCTGCTTTGTGTCCATTGTCTGCTGCTTTTCATATCCTACTAATCACTGAATATGGATGCTAGACTAACTCTGAGAAATAGTGATGCTACGTGAGGGCACATCCAAACTCTGACAGCAGTGTGTGTATAAAGTAGAGATGGACCGATCCGATATTACGTATCGGTATCGGTCCGATACTGACCTAAATTACTGGATCGGATATCGGTGAGAAATTAAAAATGTAATCCGATACATTAAATATTAAAAAAAAAAACACCTCACAAAACTTGCGACACGGCGTAACTCGGCTCATAACCGTAGCACGTGGGAGCAGTGTGCTCATGTGATAGAGCGGCTGTGTGTATTTGTAGCCTCCCTACCAAACCAGCATTTCATCTCCGAGGAAGTTATCCCAGAGAGAAGTAAAGCAAGTGTGTAAGTTCATCTCTGAATGTTTGTAAAGCGTTCCCATGTTAAGCTTAACAACCGATATATGGAGCGACTGACTCTCTCTCTCCCTCACCTTCCTGCCGCTACTTCAATCGTGAAACTGCTTAATGATCAGCTGATCGGCTTTTCTGTCGCGACTCCGTCTCTCTTGTTTGTTTTTGGCCCACTTTGCACCAGAAAGAGGAAACCAGCGGCGGAACAACAGCAGCACGTTTAAGCTTGATAAGCTGTTGTTAGAATTTATTTAATATTACTTTCTACACCAGGATCCTTTTCTAGCTGACGGCTGGTAACTGTGCAGGGGCGGATCTAGCAAAGTTTAGCCAGGGGGGCCGATAGGGCATTAACAGGGGAAAGGGGGCACAAAGACATACTTTTCTTTCTTATTCTCATTTAAAATGTCTCGCTTTTAATAAATAATTATCTGAATCTTACACCCAAAGTTTTAATCTGATGTAAAATGTATAGAAGTCCATTACTGTATATAGTAACTGTTAAGTCTAATATACCCTAGTAAGCTATAGTACTTTTTCCTTTGGGAAGGTACCATCTGTGCAGTCTGCAATTCTGTTGAAGAAAGATGTTGAATCTATTTAATTATTATTGAAAAATAATTTAATTCTGTGCATTTTTTTTCACCCTGCATCAAATTAAAGTTGATTACATCGATTAAGCATCATGAGGTGGAGGGTGGGGGGTGGTTCCCTATTTTTTTTTGCTGGGAGTTTGCAACCCTATTAGTTAGGTTGCTTAATATTTCTGCTAAGTACTCTTTAAAATACCAGAATAGGGAGGATGGAGTAGGTTTAAGTTTATTAGATTGATCAGTGTTGCTGAACTATAAAATATTTTGGGTGCAGTGTATTTTTTACATACAGGTATAACAGAATAGCTTTAGTGTTGTTGTTTATTTAAACTTGAGTATGAACTTATACAAAATGCAGCAAGATATTAAAAAAACAGTTTTATTGATTAAAAAACACACTATATCGGATTCATATCGGTATCGGCAGATATCCAAATTTATGATATCGGTATCGGTATCGGACATAAAAAAGCGGTATCGTGCCATCTCTAGTATAAAGCATCTATTATTGTCTATTATCAAACAAAATGAAAATACAAATATATTTTCTTGTTTATTCCACGCAAAAGCTGGTGACTACATCGCCCACAGTGCACCTCTTTTTTTAACCTGTCCTCTCCTGTTCTTTTTATAGAGCAAATGTTTCTTTTATTGTGCATGTGAACAGCCAACTACCACTGACTGATGAATTTCCTTTTCGATTAGTAAAGTTTTATCAGATTTACTTTGAACCAAATGATTAATATGCTCACAATCTTAATGCTAACACGCTGTTGTTTGCCCGGTATAGTCACCATTAGTCAAAAATATCTTGCAGGTGTTGAAGAAAATATGTAAATTCTGTTCTCAGTGACATCAATTGTAAAATACTCTATAAAGGTAATTTAGGAATCTAATTTTAATAAGCAAGAGTACAGTTATATTATAAACACAGTCTGCAGGAAGAAAGAAAGTTGAGACAAATTTTCATTTAAAATGTGTAACAGAAATCAGAAAATAGTCACAACATAAATTATCAAAAATATGGTAACTCAGAAGATTAAAGATGTTTTAAGGTAAACAACTTATAGTATGTACCACCGATAAGCAAATTAAGTAGAGATTGTACAATATTCTTATGTTTACGTTCCACTTCCACTTACATTCATCCAGATGCACAGAAGAGCAAAATTATAGCATTATAACAAAGAGCTGAACCGAAAAAGTGTTAAAAACAACAAAAAGTGTCCAGTACGGCCGCTGTCTGTGCTTTTCATGTTTTTTTTGTTTGTTTTTAATCTTTCAAGCTGTTTTTGGGGTTGTTGGTGCTACTGTTCAAGATGAACTATGCTATAACGCCCTTCCTATTTCAGGCCCACTTGTCAACCAATCAGCTTTTGGCAGGTTCTCGGAGGACTGCATGGTAGCACATCTGGGGTGGGTGAAAACCACCTCTACTCCCCCTGTCCGAAAAAAAAATGTCAGTGCAGACAGACACATTTGCAAGACCACAAATTACACTTTACACTTTACAAGGGATCTTTTTAACCAGTCAGCTTTCTACTCTACATTGTTGGCTGTTTGGAAGACTGCATAAAACTGCATCTCTGCCTATGCACAGGTTAGACTCCAACAATCCCTCTTTCTATGTAAAGCTGCATAAAACAGACTCCAACAGGGGACCATAAATTCTGTATTCAGCAAAGGAGCTGCCTGATTAGAGCGTACAGGAGGCCGGGGACATGACGCCCACTCGCCGCTGTGAACTCTGACCGACTTCTAACTGTGCCAGACATCCGTGTTCTCACGTAATGTCAGGGGGTAATGTCCAAAAAAGTTCAGGGGTTCAGAGCACGTGTGAAAAGAGCTTATGTGTGCTAGTAAAAGTGCTTCGTGAATGGATTAATGTGGCTTGTAGTGGAAACTCTTGGGAGTTTCAGCATCCACTGACCATTCAATTAAAAAAAATGATGCACTTAAGTTTTTGACATGCAGGAAAAAAGTTAAGACCTTGTTAAAGACGATGTCTCTAAGCTCATCTTTGGCACGGGGCCCGTCTAATAACCTAAAAATCTGTGAAGGAAAAACAGCAGATGTTGCAAATTCTCGTCATTGTACTCTTCGTAGAGCTCAAAGGATTCCTGCAGTAGCTGCTGGAGTATCTGATGAAAACTGAAAAGCTCCCATTGAGAGGCGAGATGTCAGTGTGCGTTCACAAAGGACAATCCTGACATCACACATGCACAGACACATAAACGAATAAGCACATGTTTATGTACACAAACAAGTATGTGCACGCAGAGAGGTACTCTCACACATAAACACGCTCACACTTCACCACAGTGGTAATTGCCAAGCCCCAGTTGCCATAGTGACAGGGTGACAGAACTGAGCTCTGTATTTGTATGTGTGTGTGCATTTTGTCACACTTCACCCCGAGTGAGTGTTGATATGCAAGGATTTCAGCACTGGTGTGTGTGTGTGTGTGTCTGGGTCAATCTCAGCGTGTGCCTCGGATGGTGTGAGCTACTGTGCATGTTAGTCTGCGTGCGTGTGCGTGCGTGTGTGTGTGTGTGTGTGTGTGTGTGTGTGTGTGTGTGTGCGTGTGTGTGTGTGAATGACAAAACAGAGGAAACACTTGAGCTTGTCTGTCGGCACTCAAGCCAGAAATAGGGCTGATGAACACCTACGCATCAGATAAGAGCTTCTTTTCCATTGAGCCCCAGACTGAAAATCACACTGACCACACTGACTCAAAAATTACTCATTTTCCCCTGAATTAACCAGTTGAGAGCTGACCTTGGGAATTAGCGCAATGGGTGAAGGAGTCTTATATTTGTTCAACACTGTAACGACAAATCTTAAATCATGCAAAAACGTTGTCATGTACTATAAGAAACTTGAAGAAAAAAAGAGGAATAAACCAAATGACAGTGCTAAAAATTAATATAGGGCCTCTAACCTTGACAACTATATGCGGGGGTGGGGGGTTTATAACTCACCCATTCATTTTAGTAAGGATTAAAGTTTTCATTATTAGGTTTCTGACTCCTACGCTTCTCTGTGACTAATTGGAGTCACTAAACTGGACCTCTTGACTGTGTTTGTGCCGTCGGTGCCTTTTGGTGGATTTTTAATGAAATTATCAGGCGAATAGTAAGGCCTGCTGTTTTGTACAGCCTGTCCAAGAAGTTTATGCTTTGGTGAGTTAAACTGATGCCTCCTTCTAAACCAGGCTTGCAACTGTTGACTGATGCTACATTTCTTTACGTCACTCCTGAGTGAAGTCGGAAAAGGGAAGAAAAATACCATTTGTTTTGCTCCGTAGTAAACTTCCAACTTCCAATGGAATGCACCATGATAACTTGTCCAAATATGGTTAGGTTTGGCAGCGAAATAGCCAAAGCGCTTCAAAGCACGACTTCTCAGGTCGAGTCTAGGCTTGTCTCTTTTATAGAGATGGAAATTACCTTTACTGACAAATTTGCACTTTACTCTGGGTTCAAATGCAGGGTTGGGCCTTTCTGTGTGGAATCTGAATTTATGTTCTCCCCATGTCTGTGTGGGTTCTGTCCGTACTCCAGCTTCTTCCCACAGTCTAAAGAGATGCATGGGGTTAATTGGTGATTCTTAATTGGCTGTAGGTGTGAATATTAGTGTGAATTGTCTCTGTTTGTTAGCCCTGCAATAGATTGGTGACTTGTTGATGGTCTATTCCGGTTGTGATAGCTGAAGTAAGCTCCACTGACCCTGTATTGGGTCACTGGAGCTGTTTAATTCCTGCCCCATTACTACAATAAATAATGACTGTATACCAGCTGGGATATAAAAATAATAATAATAATAGGAAATGATGAGTGGCAGAGAAGGTTTTTAGTATGGTGCTTTGTAACTCGAGACAAAATAAGTAGTTGATGCTGTGATAGTCAGTAATGACTGAAAAGATCCTTTTTTTTCCCATTGAGTATTTCAAACGGTTAATGAGGAGCAAATCATGAATAAAGCGAGGACATAGATCAAATAACAGATGATTAAAAAATAATCACCTCCTAATTATTCACTAATAAAATATCTTCCAGTGGCTTGTTTTGTACTGAGGTTGTTTTTTTCCCACTTTGTGAACACACTGTGAGCACAATGGTGTTATGTGCTCTTCTTTCTGTTGAGGTCTTTAATTTGCATTTGATTTTCAAAAGCATTTGCACAGATTTACCAGGTAGGTGGGAGGTAGAGGGCTCAAATGTACAACTCTGAGGAAAATGGGTAAGGTGAAAGCAAAGTTCACAGTGAGCTGGATAAAAGCAGTGTGTTAAGCAAGAGGAAAAGGCAGGTATAAATCTTAAAGTGCAGACAAAAGGTCATACCGAGAAAGGAAAGAAGGAAGCCCGACAGGAAGGACAGGACAGAACATGAAAGCTGACGTGCTAACAGATGCTCCGGTGGAAACAATGGAGAAGGGACTGGTTTACATGATGAGGAACTGATGATAAGGTCACTAAAAACAGGTAGCGAGTGGGTGTGAAGATTAGGTGATTAAAAGAAATGAGGACAAAGGCAGAGAGAGTACATTTTTGCACAGGATATTCTGACATGTCACAGTAGGAAAAATGTCAGTTGGACATAAATAGCTGAATTCCATGTAGCTATTTTAAAGTCTTGCTATTTAGGTTTCTCACTCACTGTCGCTCTTTCACATTTTACCAGAGACGCTTTACGCAAACAAAGTCATTGTTAATGTTGTTACTAGCAGCTGCGCTTCTCCAGCCTTGACAGGTCAAAATGAGAAATATGCCTAGGTTAAAGGTCAAAGGTCAAAGCTGTTGAACATTCTGAACTGATTGTTTCTATAGTTTCTGGTTTTCTTGGAACACAATAAGATTTGGGCTGTCCAAAAATATTTTTGTTGTTATTTTTAAAGTATTTTACAGGTTGTTTTTTTTTTTTTACTGCATTTTACAGTTTTTAAGTGCATTTTATTGTTTTTATTGTGCTTTACTGTTTTGTATTTTACTGATTTTTTTAAACTACATTTTACTGTTTTAACTGTATTTTACTGTTTGTTTTTTTTACCTGCCCATGAACTTGGAAATTTGGAAATGAGCTGATCTGCTACAAAGCATCTTTTCCTTTTATGTGATGAATGTATTTTGTGCATGGTGCCTAAAATAAATCAGACAAATAAAGAAACACATTACATTTTTTCTGTACCTCATACTTTATTCATCTTAATAAAATGTTTTTTTAAGCTATGGTAGCTTTATTTTGTTATTCTCAAAATAAAGTCATTGTATTTTATTTTCCCCATAGGAAAATATACTTTTTAAAAATGTTTTCTTTACTGTAGGTGCTTAGCTGTTATACTTATGAAGTCCAACTAACTCCAAATAGCTATGAGACAAGTACTTGGGTCAGATAAGGAAGATAAATAAATGTAAATATATATATTTATATGAATAAATACAAATAATGAGCTGAGTTTAAGCGAATCAGCTCTGTATTCTATTCTCTTTGGCCTTAAGCTAGACTTCTGTCTGTAACCCTATGCATCTTTCATTGCTTTAACAGGAAGCTCTGTGGTTAGCATGTTGGATGTTAATGGTCACAGCATCTATTTTCAGGTTGCAACCTGAAACGGCTGGCAGCTGTGTGGAACTGGACTGGGCCCTAGCTCTGAGTACAGAAACAGGAAGACAGATTGGACACTGGGGTTTAGGTGTCAGTATGTGTGTGTGCGTGCGTGTGTGCTGCGTGTGTCCGAGGGGGCAGGAAGTGGCCGTGGACACCTGAGTCGTCTGATATGTAGAGAATCTGTCACCTCTGATCACATGGTGGAATCTGCCGCGCTGGGCCAAGAACAGGACAAGACTTTCCCACAGTCAGAATTAGTCATAGCTAGACAGACACAGTCATTTCAGTCAGTTCCGCCAGTGCAAGGTGGAACAGAGCCACCACCCAGTAATGCACCACTAAAATCGAACGTACCATTGCAGAATGCTAGAATGACAAACTCGCATGTCCAAAGAATGGGAAATAAGAAAAATGATATATTAGCTAGAGGGAACATGGAAATGAAGAAATGAAACTGCAGTGAGCTCCTTATAAATCTGCTTCCTCTTTTTTTTTTTTTTTTTTTAAAAAAGGTCTTTTTGATTTTTAAAGTAACATTTGGTAACATTGTGTCACACCGTTTTGCTCAGCAGTGGTCAAATTTAATGAGATGTTGAACTAAAGGACACTCCAGAACATCTCTTTCTAGGTGAGATTGTGTCTATAAAACTTTTAATATTTGTGTGCAGTGTTTTTTTTCAGTCATTACACCTTATTAAAGAAGACAAAGAGACATTTCTGTGTGTACATTGGTTGAATTATTATACATATATGTAAAGCTGTATTGGACAGTAGTAGTGGCTTGTAATTGTTGTCATGGCAATAAAGAAATAAGAGGGAAAGAAAAAAGAAAAGAAACAGGCAACACCAACAGGAAAGCTGACTAAGCAGCTGTGGATCTCCTCTCCTGTCTTCTCCCCTCGCTCACCACAGATTGGACTATAACAACACAAACATCAGAAAACCATTAACCTCACAGCGAGCAGCATCCCACTGTGTGTGTGTGTGTGTGTGTGTGTGTGTGCCCGTCATTGCAAACTTATAACCTTTTTATTTGTCAAGTTTTTTTCAGACCTTGTTTCCACTTGCCTTTAAGAGGGAGCTCATAAGTGGACAGCAGAGACACACCGACATTTACGCCTACTGCTGCATGCAGTGGTTGGTTTGGCCAACTGCATTTATATATCGTTATTTCTACATCACTTCCTCCCGTGCACAGTTATTGCATCCATCACCAGTCAGGTAACACCCCCCACCCCCTTTTTTAGCAACAAAAACCAAAATGTATAGTGTGATACAACCACTGAGAGTGGAAGGGCATAGTCACTGAAGACTGTGGAGGACAAGATGAAAAGGGAGCACCACATCCTGCACTGATTACATAACTTTAATCTTCCTGTTATGTTCATGCTGAGGACCCATCAGGACACATTGTCATTAGACTAGGAAAAAAAAGTGAGAAAATGAGTCCCAGTCCATCTCAAAAAGCAGAGAAAGTGGCTGGATCACCACGTATTTCAGTATTTTTTATTTTTCTATCTAGCATGGCCCACAAGTGATCCAATTGTTAGGACACTGTAAAACACAGACCACGAAGGCCTCACTGTAATCATCACAAAGTTTTAATGAAGAGCCGAAGCAGCTGACATGATACTGTCATTGGGTGAGGAGTAAAATAATTTTAACAACAGCAAAGCTGAAAAAGAAAAAAGGGGAAAGTGTCTGTTTGGAGGTGAGCAGCTAAACACAGTTCACAGAGTTCTCGGGATATTTTGACATTTTGAGATTGTGTTAAACCCATAACGGATTTCTTTTTCAGGAGAGAGAAAAGTTTCCCTTAATTCACTAGACTAGAAAAAATGATTATGCTGTCATGCTGCAGATTAATCTTAAGGCCCTGTGAAGGTTCCCATCCCCCATTTAGTTAGGATATAGTTTCAGTCAGGATATAAGAATGCTCAACGTACCAGCTGGCATGACTTTAAAACTGAACCCCTGCTCACTGCTTTGCAGCACTGCAGCGACAAACTGCTCCTCTCTTTCTTTCTAATTCAGATAATTCCCATCATCGCATTGCTCTGTCACAATGAAGAAACCCATTACCTGTATCTTTTTCCACCAGGCTATATTTAGCAGGTGTGATTTACTGAGCTTTTACTTATAATGCAAGAATCCCTTTAAGTAGAAGAGGAATCCCTCTGCTACTTAAAGGGATTCCACTTTGTGTGATGATAGAAACTAATCTGTGTGCGTATGTGTGTGGGCACACACACATACGCACATAGATGAGGACATCTCAGCTGCTGTACTGCAAAGCCCGGATTCATGTTTGCCAATAAGCAGCACTGATATGCAGCTTGGGCCGCAACACAAACTAGGGGATTTGTAGCTCATTAGTAGCCCAGTCATACGCACACATACAGTGTCCTGTATCTCCTGCAGGAAATGACTTGTTGACATCGTGATTCTGAAGACTGCATCTTTAGCTTTGAGCTCTCCCTATGGATAATGGACGCTAATGAGGTGAGACAGATAGAAACAAAGAGTCAGAGTGAGACAAGAAGGCAGAGGCAGCATATGAGAGGAAAATCAGAGAGAGAGAAGACTGTAAAAAAAAATCCATTAGCTGTGCAAAAGAAAAAGAGGCACTGGATAAATTAGCCACAGAGACAATTAGGAGCATTTGAATGAAACGAGAACACCCTGTGAGCACATAATGAGATTACAATGTGGAAAGAACATTCATGATTATTTTGAATCCACCAGAGAGCTCTTATCCCCGTAGATTCAAAACCGTGTGTACTTCTCAGTAATAAAGTACTAGACATGCAGTCTATGCACACTTGTTTAGTCTAAACAACAAAGGCAGAGATGATAAGAGAAGAATAGAATTTAAAATAATACCCGCTTGTTATTCAGCTCCAGGGCTCATAAAACTGAAAAATATAACAGCGTTTTTAGCAAATTCTTAATTGTCAGACTGGCAAAATGGACAAATGCCCAAAGGTCATAAAGCCCCCACAAGTTTCCAAAATGAGCAGAATGTTCCCAGGTCACATTTCCTGAAACCTTTTTCTCTAAACTAAACACAAAATCCAGTTTTCAAACTATATTCACAAAAACGCCAACACTTCTGGCAAAACCTCACAAACCCATCAAAACTGCTTCATCTGCGTTCATTACCACACACTGCTTTTTAGATCACACCAGCAACCACTCCAAATATTAACACTACTGAGCATTTAGTACAGCGAAACATTCAAAACACAGCGCTCAGAACATGTAACTCAAGCCTTTCCCACCTCATTTGGCAGTTTTGTACTTCAACAAAAATGACAAAAATATGAAAACAGAAACAGAGTTTGTGAGTTTTTCAGAGTGATGTAATGAAACATAAACATACAGCAAAGATTCAAGATTTTGGTGGCAACAGAGGTCCAGCCAACTTTGGCTTTCCTTGTTCACATAAAACTTATTCCTGTAGTGAAACATACAGCAAACATTTGTTTTCTGTGTACTGTACTTCTCTGGCTTTGACTTTCTCCCTTTAACAGAAAGAAACCTCCAGCAGAACCAGGGTCAGGGAGAGGCGGCCATCTGCTGAGACCAGTTTAGGGTGAGGGGAGTAAGACAGGACTAAAAACACTATAATTTACCATTTACCAATCTGAAAGTGACCATTTCATTTTTCTCATTCAACATAATTACAAGACTAGACTGAAAATGTTATGATTTATTCACAAAAGTGTGCCATTTTTGTATATTCTTCATCCAACACAACTACACATAAACATTCACAGGCACTTCATTAGATACAGATCTTGCAAATACTGGTTGGAGCCCTTTACCTTCCCAATTGTGTAATTCTTTGTGGCACAGATTCAACCAGAGGCTGGAAATCATTGCTCAGAGATTTTGGTCCATGTTGACATGATAGCGTCATGCAGCTGCTGCACATCCATAATGTGAATCTCTTGTTCCACCACAAAAGCGCTGTATTGGATTGAGATCTGATGACTCTGGAGGCCAGTTGGAATGATTTTAACTTCCTGCTGGAAGCAGCCATCAAAAGATGGCTACACTGGCTCATAAAGGGATGGACACGGTCAGCAACAATATTTGGGTAGGCTGTGACAATGCTCAGTTGGGACCCAAAGTTGTTACCTCCTTAAACCGTTAATACAAGACATGAAAGATCCATACTCTCATGTGCTTTCCACCTATCTAAGCATCTGAATGTGGCAACAGAAATTGGGACTCATCAGATCTGGCAACATTTTTACACTCTTCTGTTGTCCAATATTGGCAAACCTGTTCATACTTCTTGCAGAGTTTCTTGTTTTTAGCCAACAGGAGTAGCATCAGTTGGAGTCTTCTGCTGCTGTAGCCCATCTGCTGGAAGCTTTGGCATGTTGTGTGTTTAGAGATGCTATTCTGCATATCTTGATTGTAACATGTTAGTGTTGCCTTCCTATAATCTCGAAGCAGTCTAGACATTGTCTTCTAACCTTTGACATCAACAAGGCATTTTCACCCAGCCCCAGATGTTTTTATCTTTTCTCTGTTTTTATCAAGTTATTTATTCTAACATACTTAAACTAGACCATCTGCCACATTCAAAGTCACTTAAATCCTCTTTCTTCCCCTTTCTGATACACTGTTCAAACAACACTGAGTTGGTTTAGAGATAAGAGTTGGAGCTTTATCTGTTGAGACTTAATATGCTCATGACAAACTCCTCAGGGAAGTCTTTACTGAAGCGACAGATCAGGTGACGTGTGAGTTTGCTTTACGTAACTAGAAACACTGATATCTGTATAGAACTGGCTTTTCAGACTTAAGGCTATGTGCATTTCCAGTGTTTGATGCTGAGACTGCAACCTTAAAATATAAATAGGCTATGAAAAATGTAAGCAACAGATCAGCCATTGTAGTAGGAGAAGGATTTGGTTCAGTGTCTTCTGGATAAGTTTCTATTCAGACTGAAAGCAGCTCCACATGCACCCAACACAAACAGCTGATTTCATTCATACTAGGTTAAGCATAATACTTAATAATAATATTAATAATGCATAACAAAACAGTCAAGGTTGCTGCTCTTTAAGCTAAAACACCTTGTTGTTTCCCACAAAGCAAATTCTTAATCAGTTAATCCCAAATTATGATGATGTCACTTCCTCTAACCTTTCATTTTTACAGTACAGTAGTGGTAACATTTATGTGTAAAATCTATAGAATGAACCTTTAAGCTTTGTTTGACTTCACTCATAAAGTTTAGGCTTCTATGTCCTCAACACCACTGTACAATAGGGGCTTCATCAAACATACATGCCATCGCCTCTCTTACTCCTTGGAGTCCTGAAAATATAATGGATCAATATACATATTATATGACTTTTTGTAAATGGAGCTGAGAGTGGTTACACAATACTACAGTGTGCTTCTTCCTTTTCATCAGCGTTGCTATTTTAAAACAGCTCTATGAATAAACAGCCTTCAGCGAGTCTCTCTAAAGGACACAGCTCGGGGTCATCCGTTCTGTCGGTGTGTTCGTTTGTTAAACACCATCCAAAGCTCAAGGTGTCTGAATCACACTGCAACAGGAACAAACGCGTTTAGCCGAGGGAATCTGATCAGGAAGTAGAGATTCCCAGGTTATCCAAGCTTTGGGGAATTCTAAGCATTCGACAAGCATCAAACTCCACCTGCTAAATTTGAATGTGGTTTTATTGAACATTAGAGGAAGACAAAACTGACATATAAAAATATGAATACTAGCAGAAGTAGAATAGAAGCATAGTAATGTGAGTTTTTTTCCTCCATTTTTTTGTAGTCTACTCGACGGGGAATCCTGCGGCATTATGTAACACAGCTCAAGTGTGGTTCAAGGCTTCGTACAAAGCATAGAGCATGGTGTGTAAAAAATTCAGGCCAGAAGAGGAATGCTTTGTCAGCACGCTCGAGAGAGAGAGAGAAGCATTTAGAAAGGATTAAAGATTAATTTCTTAAAGGTTTACTCTCACAGCAAATGATTCTTCACACAAACCCTTTTCAACCCAGGAAACTGAAGCTGCCCAGCCTACATGTCCAGAAAATACTCTTATTTCTTTGCATGCCAAAATGGTTTAACTACCAGTACATACGTGAGAATAATACCAATAAGAGCATCCTGTTTTGTTGTGCATGTTAGGGTTGTGATATTAAAGAATCTCAAAGAAATCTACACTGTAAAACAGAAAATGTACTTTCTACGAGGACATTATCTGCCCATGGCCTCCTTCACTACATCCTTGAATCTTCTCTGCAGTCTTCCTCTTTTCCTCCTGCTCAGCAGCTCTATATTCAACATCCTTTGTCCATTATATCCACTATCCTCCTCTCTGATTTTGCTTCCACCTCCCGCCCAGCGTGAGCTGTCCTTCTGATACACTCATTTCTAATCTGATCCATCGTGGTCATACCGGATGAAGCATCTAACATTGTCCGACCTCAAGCTCCGCCTCCTGTCTTTTTGTCAGCTATCAAGACTGAATTCATTAAAAAAAAGCGCCAGTTCAGCTCACCTGGTTGAGTAGGTGATGTAAGGCTCAGTGCAACAGCCTGGGTTTGATTATGCCCCAAGGCCCTTTGCTGCGTGTCTTCCAACTTTCCTGTCTTAAAACTCTTTTCAGTCCCACCAAATAAAGGCAAAAATGCTCCCAAAAGCAATGTTTAAAAATATATATTGGCCATGTTTTTCCCTTTATGCTTACCTAAAAATATACTCCAGAATATCTACAATATATCTTACATTCTAACCACAGGTTCTCACAGCTTGACTGAAAAAACGGTCAGGATTAAATACTGCTGCTTTTCTCTCTTTGGTAGGAGACAGGCGGTCAGATTGCTGATGCTTCCAGCCTTTCTCAGCATCAGCTCCAGGACATTGTTCAGTTTAATTGAATGGAATTTATTTAATTTACGCACTTTAATTCATGGAAATAAAACGTGGAGAGTGTTTTGGCATCTGTGAATCACATCTGGTTCGGGCATATATAAATGCAACTTTTTCTATTGAATTAGGGCTGATTCCCATTTCACAAAAGGTAGTCAAAGACATATGGAGTGATTCTGTCCAGTATTTCATATTTTTCTTTTTTTCATGAGGGAGGATGTCCCTTAATCATTATTACATGCAATTTAGAGATATTTATATGTCATGAATACACAAAAATAGATATTTACTACACCAGCACTGAGATAAACCTATCTTCTGCCCTGCCAACAGTTTGATCAAAGTTCAGCTTCTCATGGCAAATCTTTCCACTGCTACCAGAACAATTTAGCGTTCCTGCTAAAGGACACTTCAGCAGGGAGCACTGTAACTGTAAGGAGGACTGGATAACTCCTGTTTATTTTTGAGGGCGGTTCACTACAGTGCTGCACAGTTTAGGTCAGTTAGTCTGCTGAGGCTGATTACGCAAGCTGATAGATAATCTAATAGGGTCAGATAAGACTCTGGATGGAGTCCAGAGCGTGATGATAACAGCTCACCATTACAACCACAACACAGCTAAAAAGTCAGGGCTGGAAATATTTAACACACACACACACACACACACACACACACACACACACACACACACACATACACACATATGTTTCTTTGTAAAGTCAGTGATATAATGCATTCAAAAATTCAAATTCAAATATGTATGTATTAACATAAAACCACTTCTCACCTCAAAATCAACCTAACTAGAAAAACTAGAGAAAACACACACACACACACACGTGCGCATGTACGCACACACACACATGCATGGTTTCCTGCAAGTTGTAATCACTTATTCTGCTTTCTGTCAGTGGTAAAGACGGTCCTGCTGAGCTCTGCAACAATTCCACTTCCTTCCTGTTCACGGTTACCATGGTAACAGTCAAGGAGAACTCTGTTATCATCAGATGGATCGGACTGCAGAAATTATTTTTATCTCCACTTCCCCATCGCTCTGCCTCATGCAGCCAGGGGACTGAGTGTCCTCGCAGGTTTCACGCTACAGCTGGAGTGTGCAGACATTTCCAAGAATGTGAGACGAGTTAAAACAAGATAAGAACAGAAAAAACAATCAGCAGATCAACGCTGGCAAACGGTCTCAGTGGCTATTAAAGCTTCTGACATGCACAAACAAACTGATGATGTACACAGGTAGAAAATCTGCTCTGAGCTCTAAGTTCAAGTGGCGATGAAGAGTTTCTTAGACGTTATGTCTTAATTAGTTCATGTAATATTGGCATCGAACATTGCTCGGTAGTTGCAATGGATCTCTGTAGTTCTGTTTTTTTGTGATGAATTGGAACTTAGAGTGACAATAAGACAAATGATAGCTCAGATCTTATAGTTTGTAAAACTGTTATATAAGTAAACTGACCCATTGTCAACAAATAGCATCATAAGACCAAACCCACAAAACACTGATCCCCCTTAACCCCTTAAAGCCTGAAATATAAAATGATTGCCAGAAAATGATCATTTTACTGTTATTATTTATTATTATTTTGGGGGTTTCAGGGGAAAAAATCGCTGATGATGCAAAGGTTTCAGAAAATTCACAAAAAAACTCCACGTATCAAATATGATACACTAGATGTTAACGGGTTAAAGTCTCTGCTGTTTATCCAAAGCCTGATATTGCTTTGGCAAACTGTCATCCAAAACCATGTTTTACACAGCAGTCTGTGAACCACATGATTGCTTTTGTTAGCTTGTTCAATTATCACCTCATAAATGAGCATTGCAATTCATTTTAGTTGATCTCACGTCTAGCAAAAGAGGGCACATCCTGTTCTTTATAGGTCAGGGGAAGAAGACGACAAAGTCAGTGACTGAAAAAAATGACAATGATGCTCAGTAGGACCTGGAGTATTTTGAGCACATGAACTGCTTTGAACAAACACTTTGTTATATATAATTATAATTATAACTTTGTATTATATAATTCTAGGAATAAGAATTAAAATTAAAATTCCACTTTAGAATTCCAGTCCTGGTTTATTGGGTGACACCTTTGGTTATTTGTGGTTGCAGGGTGTGTTTTTATAAATTTCATATCCCAGTTTCTCACAGAAGTATCATGTGACTTGACTACTGGGGGCAGTAAGTAAGACCTAAGAGGCCATTCTGCTGGAAATGTGTCAGAAAAGGAGGAACTCGGGTATTGGGGTCATGTTCAGCCCCAGTACAACATAAAAGACACTTTATTTCAACTTTTTTGCTTTGAACAGATGTTTATTGTTGTGCATCGTGTTCTCTGCTGGGGTAACACTTCTGACACACAGAAAAAAGGAGTGAAAATCTACCCAGACTCCTTTTTCATAACATTTAACGAAACACGTTCTTTCTAGAAATGGCAGCCCTGTTTATGGCGTAGCTGCACAAATCACTGGTGAAACATTCTCCTTTAAAAAAGGCTAACAATTCAATTTGTCCATGTTTGATGGTTTCCTCTAAATGTCTTTATGGTTCACAATAAAAACTATTCATGTATAGTGGCTCTTACACAGTACAAATTCAGTTATTGCTGGAAAAAAAATGCCAAATTGTATTAAAACGGTTGCTTAACATGACTCTTGATTAAAACTACACTTCTTATTGCATACAAATCAAGCTGTTATTTCAAAAGTAGTCTTCTCTGAAGCTGTCTGGTTCCTGTCTGCATCAGGCAATCACTTCTAATATAACCATTTGTCATGGAGGAGCAGCTGGGGTGAAAGATGAGTGCTGAGTGCTGGGTCCAGGGCCAGCGAGGTGCTCCTGAGATGATCGGAAAATTTAAAGGAGTCGAGGTGCTAATGGTCTGTTAATCCATCCGAGGAGCCCACAGCAGCATTTCAGTCTCCGTGTATGGATGCCAGAGAGGGGGTCGTGCCTAATCACTGACGATTTGATATGTGCACACTTGTATGCTGACAAATCAGTGGTTTCATGTAGTTTCAGATCTTGATACTACAAGAGGGGTTTAATATTAACAAGATGTAAAGGGAATTGCTTTGCGTATCAACATGTGATTGAAGTCTAAGGTGTCCAAGAAGTTAAGCTGTTATGTTTTTAAATTATGATTTCATTTGTTGAGGGAAAAAAGCCAAACCAAACCCACACGGCCCTTTGTGAAAAAGTTGTTGCCCTGTAAACCGATTAAGTGGTTTTACCACCCTTGGCAGCAAAACCTGCAATCAAGTGTTTGTGATAAGTGGCAATGAGTCTTTCACATCACTGTGGAGGGATTTCTAAAAATTTGTTTTAATTGAAGTGTTTTTGAGCATGAATGGCACGTTTAAGGTCGTGCCCAAGCATCTCAATCTTAATACAGTTCGGACTTTGCCTAGATCACTCCAAACTGTTTCATTCTCCATAAGTCGAGGTTGCTTTAGCTTCAGTTCACAAACTGATGGCCGGACATTCTCCTTCAGAATTTTCTGGCAGAATTCAGGAAGAAGCAGCAAAGCATTCCCAGACCATCATGCTACCACCACCATGTTTGGCTGATGGTATGGCGTTTTCTTATGAAATGCTTTGTTAGTTTTATGCCACATGTAAGGAGACTAAAAACTTCTTTTATCTTTTATCTCATTAGTCCGCAGAATATTTTATCAAAAGTCTTGGACATCATCAGGAGGCTTTTTTTGTGGGGGGGAAGAGAGCCTTTGTGTTCCTGTTGGTCGGCAGTGGTTTTCAGAGCCATGTGTGGCCAGTCTTTTTCTTATCATTGAATCATGAACGCTGACCTTAACTGAGACAAGTGAGTTCTTTAGGTGTTGTTCTGGGTTCTTTTGTGACCTCCTGGTTGAGTCGTTGATGCGCTCTTGGAATAAATTGGGTAGGCCAGAAAAGTTGGGAAGGTTCACTACTGTTCCACTTTTTCTTCATTTGTGGATAATGGCTCTCACTGTGATTCGCTGGCTTTTAGCCTACTTGATTTTGTCAGACAGGTTTTATTTCAGGGACTTACTGATTCATCAGGTCTAGCAATAATCAGGCCTGGGTGTGGCTAGTGAAACTGCACTCTGTTTTCCAAAACACATGGTTAGTCACAGTTCATTCATGATTTAACAAGAGTGGCAATTACGTTTTCACACAAGGCCAGATAGGTTGGGATAACTTTTTTTCACTCAGCTGAAATCGCCATTTTAAAAAATGCATTGTATTTACATGCTATCTTTGTCTAATGTTAGAATTCGCTTGACAACCTGAAACATTTCATTGTGACAAAAATTCAAAAATTCAGGAAGGGAGAAAATACTTTTCACAACAATGTATAACAACGTGCAGACACAGTCTGGCAAAAACCCCACAGAGAACTAGAATTTTGTGATCATGATTATGTACTTGGAAGTAGGTGAGAAGGGAAGTGCAGGAATGCAAAAAAGGAGCGGCAGGATTTGAAACAGTAGGTAAAAGGGTACAAACAGAGCAGGATAACTAAATGAATGTCAACAAGACTTTAACAACAACAACAAAAGTTAAAAAAGGTGCTAACTGCACACAGTATCCCACATTACCCTACACTAGCTGATGCAAACCACTCTGAAACCCACCTTAATCCAAGCTCCCACTTTTCATGCTGTTTCTGAATTAATCAATCCCATGTTAAGCACCTCTCAGTAACACCTACCAGGCCTTGTTACTTGCTTTTCCTACTTTAAGCTTTCCATGTATAGACAAGTGGAGGAAGGTCCCACTACAGACACGTACTGCCAAACAAAAACGTACTTACATGGAAATGGCAATGGTAAATGACTAAGGTGGTCTGGAATACAATTTAAGATGTTCTTATCAAGAACTGTGATTACTTCCCATGAGCAGTTACTAAAGGCAATTACATTTAGTAATTCTGCAGTGAAAGTGAAACATTACCATAAATTACAGCCTTAGGAATGACCTGAGTTGAAACCAGATTCAATTTCATTACAGCGGTTCTTACATGTATTTAATCATCTGTAACTTGAACAAATACAGTCAGACATAAGTATATAGTCTATGATTTTAAAGTACAAATAATACACTTTCAGGTACTTCTGCAGACAGTTTAACCTTTACTGTAAGGAAAACTCTTAAGAATCTAAATTTGTATGCACGCACGCATACTACATGTTTAATTGTTCTTGTAATTGCTCACCTAAAAGACTCATGTGTTTGCCAAGACAGAGCTTGTGGAGCCTGGACTGTGGTCACGTAGTACAGCAATCACCTGCTGTTATTCTTTAACTTAGGAGCTGATGTGTGCTGTACTTTGCTAACCTGACCCTCACCCCTGTGGCAAGATTGGAGAAAGAAAGAAAGAAAGAAAGAAAGAAAGAAAGAAAGAAAGAAAGAAAGAAAGAAAGAAAGAAAGCCTGCTAGCCATTTGTAAAAGTTAAAAGAGAAGGACCTGAAAGTTTAAATGAACAAACAGCCATGTAAAGTAACAAGTTTCACCTCATTTTATCAGTAATGACTAAACATTTGAGTGGCTGATGATTGTAACTAAAATATTTAGTTCTAATAACCAAATAATGCAGGGTAAAGTTAACTAGCTGCTTCCAAAAACCCATCTTAGTGTTTATAAAACTGACCATAAATGTATTTCCTATCATCTACCATCATCACTGACCTCCATTAAGCAAATACTACCGTGGCCACTTAGGCAATGCCATCAGGGGCAAACAAATAAGAACAGACTAAATGTTTGCTCACCAAGGACGGGGTCAAAGTCAAACATTCACATAGGCACAGGTGGCTGCATGCACACATACTGACATCAGATGAGCACACTTACAGGTTTACTTAGGAAGATTGTTGCTTAGAGCACTTTGATGCCAGTCTGCAAGTATTTAATCAAATTTGACTCCTCCACACAACTTACGTATGGATTTATTCCCAGTGTAACATCTATTTTGAGGTTTTTTGTTTGGTGGCAGCAGTCACTATGTTTGGCTAATTAGTGGTGTTCAAACTTAGTTCACACATGTGCTTCGTCAGCCTTCAGCAGCTGACAGGTGGGGTGATGAAGTGTGTATTCTTCAGCTGTAAAACAAGTCGTAACCAAGTCCCACTAATGTTGAGGGGGGGCATACAGCTTTCTTTGGATCACACTCACAAAGTTGGCCTTTAATGCGAGACTAAATTGGATTCATAATATGTTCTAAACTTTAATGTATATCATATAGAGTAATGTACAAAAATCTTGAGCCATCCCCCATTTCTAATGAGCTTTAAAGTCTATATTTGCTAATATTTCTTTAAGTTCAACTGTCCTCCAGGTTTCATGAAGGGCATCCAAAGCTCTTCTTTAGATGCTGAGGTCCGAGCTATGAGGAGGTCAATCTATGATTGAAAGTGCTGCATTTAGTGTTTTTCTATCCAGGTATGTTGTCACTGCACCATTGTCACGGTGAAAAATAAAGCTGCTGCTAATCAGATACTTTCCAGATGGTATTTAATGGTGGATCACAATCTGACAGTACTTTTCTGCATTTATACTTCCATCAATTTTGTCAAACTCCCCAACACCACTGGCTGAGATGCATTCCCAAATCATGATAGCGCCAAGATAAGCCAAGTTGTTTGGCATTATTTATAGATCAGCTGAATAAATGGCAACAAAGTATATGTTTCAACAGACTGCTAGGAAGAAAGTGGCAAAGTTACAACTTAAAAAGGGTTCTTTGGTAAGTTGTCTGTTATGTGTAGACACAACACTGGTGCATCCCTTTAGTTAGGTGCTGTGTTGATGCTTGAATGTTTCATGGTGGCTTACAAAGAAAAGAATTCTCCTAAAAAATAGTCAGGTACTAGGAATGGACTGAAAATGAGAGAAAAAGCAGCCAATGTTCAAAGAAAACTATTCCTCAACAGTGCTTATAAAAATGACAAGAAAAGTCTGGTTTCTTGGAAGCAAAAATATACAGAAATGATGGGTGGCACAAGACTTTTGCACAATACTGTACAGTATGAAGCAAATCTCTGTGAGTATCTTCAACAAGTTTCTCTGAAATTCAAAATTAGATTTCTTACATAAGAACTGTGAGCATGGTCGGATAAACTTACAAGCATGGTGAGTATTTTTGATGCTGGTGATGGCAAAAGTCAACATATTTGTGTCTTTAACAAATATTAATGAAAGATTCAGTTTTATTTATATAGCAACAAGTCACAACAACAGTTGTCTCAAGGCGTATGATCCCCTATGAGCAAGCGATTCAGTATATATATAACTTTTTTTCATAGTCCCGAGGCAGACTGAATTTAACATGTTTACCCCCTGGCAATCAGTCTGTTTTCACACTCAGATACAAATTTTCTCACCCAAAAAGTAGCTTTTCTTGGTCTGCGTCTGTAGCTGTAGTCTGAGCTGGCATAGATCAGGATGTGTTAGCAAATCTGCCACATTTTCTATGATTGCACGTTCAAAATTTGATTGATAGTACTACTGTTGTCAGTGAGATCTATTTAGGTTGACTATGGCAGACGATGTCAGAGCGAGGAAATGTCTCAAATCGAATACTTCCATACTGTCATTGCTCTGACTGCACAAGTCCTTTCACACAGACAAGCATGGTTACATAAGAGTACTCATATGGTGTACTCATAGCAGTCAATATTCTGTGTGGAAGGATTCGCATCAACTCTAGATGTTATATCTCTTTAATATGTCATGACAATGACCAGAAAAAGTTTTGCTAAGAAGGTGCCCAGTATATACAGCCTTTATGTGGGGTCGAAGAGAGTTTTCACTGCAATATGAAAACTCATTCACATGAGTGATGAGTAAACACTGGAGCTTGGTACACAGATTTAAAAAGTACATAAGTATGTGGCTAAAACATTTGTCTCTCTGATTTCCAGGTGGTTTTAAAGTTTCTATTTTACAGGTATGCAGGCCTCAGCTGATGAAACATGAACATCTCTCCCTCCTCTTATCCTCCCTCTGCTTCCGTTCCCTCCCAAATCCCCTCTCATTGTACTCTTGAAATGGTGCGTTGCCGGAGAGACTGCTGCTCTGGTTCTTTATATAACTGCGAAGACAGCTGAGAGTGTACATTGCATCAGTACAGTACCACTCATGGTGGGAGGACTGTGCTCGCCTAAGTAGTGTAGCAGCAGCAGCAGCAGCAGTCATAGCAGGTATTTACTGCAATTATTTGAGCCCATTAAAGGAACCAGCGATAGAGGTGCTTTCATAAAAGTCTCAAGACCTGAGCTCCTCAGTTTGTCACTGTGATGACTGTAGCAGACGTAATTCATTTGTGAGTGTCTCAGCTCTGTTAGTCGAGCATAGAAGAGTCTCATTAAAAGAAGATGGAAGCAGGGCCATTATTAAAATAGGTCTGCGCTGCAATCAGGAGAGTGTAACAACAGAGTATCACATTGGGAACATTCAGGTTTTATATTAAATGTGGGCCTTTTCTATATATTCATTGAAAATGATAGAGACATTGTGATGCTTAATAAAAGTAGGAGTTGAGACGCCTCACACAGGCATGTCACATGATGCTTTGAGTTGTTTAGGGCATTCTTGTCCGGGGCATGTTGGCACCTGCAGGAGAGAACGTTTGGAAATCTTTCTGCTGTGACCCTTTACTCACTTTTACTCATCATGTCTGGTGAACACCTGGTGATAATCATCTGCATTCCTGAAGTCATAAATGATGGCTGATGCAGTGTCACTTTCAGCAGTGGTGTTTGTTCTAACTTTTTGTTTTTTAAGGCCTATACCAGTGTTGGACTCATAGTAGAAAGCTTAAAAGTCTGCATAATCCCCAGTGCAGGGATTCTTTATTGTTCACAAACGCTAAGGCTGTGAAGGTCTGCTTTATTCATTTCTTTTTAACTCAAACCACCAGATGTTTTATTTTTATTCTCAGTCTCGCAGTCAACACAGACTTAAGCAGCGTCACTTGAGGTAATTCGTCAGATTTTACGCTGTTCCTTCAGGAGCCACAAAAGCCTTTATGTAATTATTTTCATATATAGTAGTACTCCCTGAAAACTGTAAAATTACTGTCATTGTGTTAAATCTGTGTACTGACCTTGGCTGTATTGACATATTTCAAATCCAAGCCTACCACGACCACCTCTTGGCTGTGTGCTGTTTCTTTTGTTTGTTTGTTTTTTACATCATTTCAACTATTATTGGTTGCTAGCTTGCTAGGCTAATAGAGTGTTAGTGTTAGATAAAAGATGAACTTTGTCACTGTGACATTAACTCTTGGTTTGTAGATAACTGTTAAAAAGGATTGATTTTAGCCTTATATCAACATTCTGGGGAAGGGGTGGCGCTAAAAGTGGCCACATTTGGATTTGAGGGTGGAGAGCTAAGGTACCTAGCTAAAGTGGCTAACAAAGGGAATGTATATATTGTTGTTTTTGTACATGAACTTCAGACAATTACAGACCACCTTGCTGGAGACTCCTTTGGGGATATTTTTCAAAGTTTTCCTTTCTCCCATATAGCAGAGGTATCTGCTTTAAACACGTTTACACTCCTGCAAATGTGCTGCTGCATGGTGTAGCTGAGGGAGATGCCTGGATAAAGTATGCTTGAGCCAGGTAGCACGCCTCATACTCACACACTAGCAGCGAGTGCATTAGATGTTGTAAGTTGAACTGTTTGTGCAATTCCACATCATGTGACGTTTTACTAATAAGCTGGCAGGTTAAAGGGCAGCAAACGTTCAATATGCATTTTAGATTTGCCTTCTCGTAAGTTTAGAAGAGTTCAAAGTTGCAGTACGTGTGTGAAATCAACGTATGATTGTATCACAGACTTCCTGGATCATGCGTATTATTGTTCACTATTAGTTATTTACTGATCTCTCTGTATCCTCATTTATAAAACTGTAAAATTTAAAAGTAAAGACGAGATGGAAGAAACACCCTTCAACCATGTTATCAGTATTGACACCAAAGGACACTTTGCAACTTCCCTGCTGACAACACACATTTGGAACATGACAAACAAAACACATAGCAAAAGTATTTGTAGAAATATTGGAACATTAGATTTTTAAATAAAGATATCTGGATCAGTATTGGTCTTAAAAAACCTACAGTCTCTAGACTGAAACGACTGATGCAATTTTCTGACCAGCAAGCCATTATATTTGATGATTCTGTTAAAATGCTTCAAAAAGCAGCAATATCATAGACAATCTAGGATGAGATTATGTAATTTAAATTACCTGAGGTGATGCTGATGGTCACCTGGGTGGCTGTGGCTCAAAAGGTGAAATGGGTCATCAACTATCGTCTAAAATTTTTGGACAAGATATATTATAACAGTGGGTGGGTGAGTCGTGGGGGTATTACAAACCTCTCTCTCACTCAAAGCAGACACACCTTTAATCAGAAATAACTTTTAACCCTAATAAAGCTTTAAATTAGAGTTGGATGTCTCGAGACTGGCCTCAAGACCACTTTTATGTGGTCTTGGTCTTGTCTTGGTCTCGACGGACTTTGGTCTTGGTCTTGTCTTGGTCTCGATACCCTCTGGTCTTGGAATTGTCTTGGTCTTGGTTTAGGCGGTCTTGACTACAAGTCTACTTTAAATAAATGAGCAACATTAAAAAGCACGTGGTTGTCATGTAGGAGGGAACTAAGACTAAAAACATTTCTTCTTGTACAAGGCTGTAAACGCCATACTTCGACTGTACTTGAGCACTCAAATCACTTTATAACCCCCACCCACTGCACTTTTTTCTATCTAACAATCACACACTTTTTCACTCTAGTGAACATATTGGAGAGCAAATGAGGTGGATTAGCTTTACTAAACCAGAAACTGAACCATCAAACTCGATTAGTAGATGACCTGCTTTACCTCCTCCTACAGCCTCCCCAGAGATTTTAACGCAGGAAAGGGAGTTTTTGACACTTCCACACTGGCTTCACTTTAAAGTTGCTGACTTTGCTGCTTGCTTGAAACATCACTTGGGTGTGAATGATTGGAACAATCTTTTACTGATGGATTTATTTACAGAAAATATTCAACCTGTAACCTGATCTGCACCAGACAATTTTAGTTATAAAAAATGAACTAATTAGAGAGAAAACCTACTTGTTTGTTCAAATGTGTATATGTGGAAGTCATTCTGAAGTGGCTTCATTGTGAGCCATGTGAAACATGTTTTCAACTCACAGGAGTGCTTCAGTAGAAAGGATAGGACAGGAAGCGGCACCGAGCTGATGATTAATTGCTTTAACCGTTCAAGTTTATGATAAACTCTCAGCTTTAATTACTTCAAATCAGAGTGGGGAATATTTCCTGTTACTCAGACTATCCTGGTGATCATGTTCATGCAGGAAACCCTGTCATGGCGTTGCCAGGAAACCAGAAGGTAATCTGTCAGCAGTGTCGATCATTCGCCCCATTCTCTTCAAACATGGGCCTTAATTTCCGTTATTTCACTTCCCTCTGTCACTGTAATATCCTGTCTGAATTACCATGAGGTGAATGGCTCACTTTGTCATTTTTTTCACTGATTTCCACTGTTGTTAAAGAGCTACAGTGGAAGGAGGGAGGCGAAGCGAAGACTGTGCTGGAGGAGACGCGGAGGAAAAAGAGGAAGATATTTATAGCCGGCTCAGCTCGGCTCACAGCGCTCTTGGAGAAGCACTTTTATTGACCAAACCCTTCTTCTCGCTTCCTTTTTCTCTGTCCTGCTTTCGTGTGCGCATGTGCCATTATTATATGCTGATTGAGAAGAGAAGAAAGGTTATGTGGGATCACATGCATACACAGCTGATAAAGCATTGTAGACTCTTTCTGCTTGCAGTATGCAGGATTATTATGGGGAATTATATTATTTAGCATTTAAAAAAGCCACATAAAACACAAGAAAAACAAAAATGTTGATAAGTACAATAGGTAATGTTCCTAATTACAGATATGTGGTATCTCACACTAGACCAGCGGGAGTCAAACATAAGGCCTGGGGGCCAGAACTGGCCTACCCAAGACTATAATCCAGCCCACCGGAAAGCTATAGAAAATGTGAAGGAGTGCACAGTTTGTGAATTCTTAACTGCATGTAACTGGATGTTTCATAGGTTTTATAGCTTTTCCTGTTAATAAAGACTCCCCACCCCTCCCATTGCCCTTCATACTACATATAAGTAATTAACTAACACATATACAAAATCAAATGACAGGAAAATTACAGTTTTTCAAATACTAACGAGTCCACGGTAAAAACAAAACAAAAACAACATTTAAGATCAGCGTGGGCTGTATGTGGCCAATTGTGTAAAATGAGTTTGACATCCCTTCTCTAGACGCTGTTCAAGTGGTTGAAGTGGCTTCAGTGTTTCTCATCTTTCTTGTTAAACGCAGACACGTTTCATTTTTACAGCACATAAAACACACAGCGGTGTATGGAAAAGGAAGTGGCAGAGTTTCAGTTAAGCAACTGGATACGCAGCTTCTAGAAACCTCCAAAACCACCACAAAGAAACAACAAGAACAACAAAAACCTGTTTGTGTGTGTGTACGTGTGTGTCTGTGTGTGTCTGCGTGATTGTGGAAGAAGATGAGGGGAAGTCTTATGCAAAGCAAAACCAAAAACAACAAACAGAAAAACAACAAACAGTTGCTACGGTCTCGTTTTAAATCAAACATCTTGATTCAGATGAATGTGACGGAGCATCATTTGTCATCCCAAAAGTGAAAACTGGTTGTAGTGATAGGGAAGTTTTTAACACTTGCCCTGCCAGAGTACTGTTTTGAACCTCACTAATGAATCCCTAATCATTCAAGACTAATTTTTTTTTACACTAATGCAAGATTAAAAAACACTGACTGTTGAAATATTTCGTCACTGGTGGTTAATAACTCATTCATCTTGAATTCTTTGAACAGTGCTGAGCTTTTAACATGAATCTTTTCCTGTTCCCTAAATTGGAAGTACTAACCACTTTTGCCTACAAAGCACAATAACATTTCTTGCTTGTCACCTTTTGTGAACCAGTCATCACCCCTTGGTCATCTGACTCGACCTCAAAATCCTTAAACCCTTACTCTGTTTGTTATCACGAGAAGTTGATAGAAGACGTTCCCATGTTTTGTGTTATAAAAAAGGAAAAATTCTTCTTTGTCTTCTTCAGCATAGAAGGCTAGCCCCTGTATGCATACCCTGGCTTCATCATTTCCTGGATAAATTGAAGCCTTGTGCCTAGATAAACAACATAAAACATGAACATGAACAAGGCTACCAGATGGCGATAGATACAGTTACAGATGGTTCCTGGTCCTACAGAAGTTTGTGGGGAAAGTGTTTTCTGTCTTGGAGTCTGTAAGCATTTTCCTGATTAATTTTTGGTCTATTTTGTAAATTCTGGTGATGCAATGTTAAAAAGGAGGATTACCTATGGTATGCTAATTGGCTAAAAACACACGAGCAATTTGTCCCTCCTCATAACATCTGGGTTTGTTTTTCTTTTTTTTAAAAACTAAAGTGTTTATGGTGAAAATATTCTTCTCAAGACTTTTAATGGGACTTGAAATTAAAGTAGCTGTGTTCATCTTTCAAGCTGTCTATGAGCATCTACAATACCAAAAAATAGTTTTCAGAGTCTCGGTATTAAAAGATATAGGAAAGTGGGTCTGATGACATCCCTGATAGTTTGTTTTATTTCATCTTATTAGAATTTTCAGTAATTTAACTACGTTTTTTCTTTTGAATATTTTTTTCAACTGCTTTTACTTACTTTACATATTTAATTTTACTGAGCTATTTTAGTTGAGTTAATTTGTTACAGGTTGCTTTAACACAGGAATTTTGCTAATTCTGGGATAAACAAACTATTTATATGCTATTCTTTGATTATTTAGCAATACATCACAAAAAACGTCAGAAAACTTTTTGTCTTTTTCAAGGTGAATATAGGCTTAATATCAGTTTCGAATGATTTTCTGATTAAGTTTTTTAGTGTTAATTCATGTAATTTAGAGACACTGACCCTTTAAAATGTAAACAATAGGTTCAGTCTCTAAAAAATAGATATAATTTATATGTAATATAAGTACGTTATAAGGTATAGGGTATCAGGTAAAAATCTTAATCTTCAGACTTCAGATTTAAACCGGTGACAAACAGTAATAAGTAATTTCTTAGTGAAAAAATAAACCAACAAGTTCCATGTAAGCCAACAATAAATAGACCTAGTTCTTCATTCACTGTAACTCACAGGTCATTTCTAATATAATTTTGATGATCAGAAATAAAGAGGAAGCATGTTAAAGAAAAAAAATATTTCAATATTTATTTGCGGTATAAACATGTCTTGTGTTGATTCAATATACTGTACAATACGTAGGGTCAATCGCATTACCTTCAGTAGACAGAAAGGTGAAACTGCCCCAGTTAACACGCCCCTTCTTTTTATACACAGACAGATTGCATCTTTTTTTTTTAAAAAAACTGTTTACAGCACAATACAAAACAGCTATTCAACGTGACTTTGAAGCTGTAACACGATGCAAGATGCATTGTCAAAAAAATCCCTGAAAATTTCCTCACTGAGGTAACATTTTTAAATCATTCACTTTTTCTTTCGCTTTGTATTTCACGCCTCACTCCTCGCCTCCTCTTGCTCATTCACACCTTTCTCTCCAGAGCACAATCTCACCAAGATGTAGCTACAAGTTTAAGGACACAGAAACGGCCGTTCCCGTGATCTGGCAAATTTACAAACAGAGAAAAACACTTAATTTCTCTTTCATTGTTACAAAGACACACACACACGCACACGAAAGAAAGAAAGAAAAAAAATCACAAGAAAGCAGCTTGAAGTCAATCGTTTCTTTTTAAATAGAAAAGCTCTGTTCTGAAATATATTTCAATCCCAGGGTGATCAAGTCTGTGTTTTTCCTATTGTATGTGGGAACTTTTGCATATAAACTCAAATATATATATATATATATATACACATATATATATATATATATATATATATATAGATATATATATTGTGACATATACAGTATAGTCATATTCATATTGAAAGGCCACAGGAATAGCATAGAGCATATTATATCAAAACCAAGAAGGAAAAACACCTTAATCACCGTAGTTATTCAAGCCAGGTTGGCGTAAGGACCTACTGTGAACATAACTGGCATGCTGAACCACAGCTCTGTCTGTGTGGAGCAGTCTGTGTATATGTGTGTGTGTGTGTGTGTCTTTAAATGTGCGAGTCTTTCAGGTTTGTACTGGACACACTGGCCCTATATTTTGTACACCCCAGGAGAAATGTTACTTCAGTCCATAAGCCATAAATCGAGCTGGATCTTGTGGATTTATATAGAATAGATATAGTACAAAAAGAAGAGAATTTAAAAATGTTGAGGTCTTGGATCTACAAAATACTGCAAAAAAAGGTGTTTTGATATATTGCAGAGTAACAAAGAGGACCTCGTGTGACCCGTTACGGCAAAAAGACAGCTTGTAGTCTGTTATTACCGTGCTCTTATTCCAATAACAGATAACAAACTTTTTCTTCTTTTCTCTACACAATGTTTTTTTTGTTTTCCAAAGTGAGATACAAAGAGTATTGAACAGTCAGCATTAGAAACAAGTTAGAAAGATTATATAAGGCCAGCTAAAACCAACCCTCTTCAGATTCCCCTGCTGTGCTCGCAGAAAACCCCGTTCGTGGTTTCTGTTTAGACAAACGTCCACATCCCGACTTTGAATGCTAATTTCCGCAGTTTGCTGTAAACACTGGACCTCGTGCAAAAACCGCTTGTATGAGATCTCTAACTCTAACCCGACAGCGTGCTCGATCGATAACAAACCTCAGCATCTACCACTTACCCCTAAAGCTGGACACATATCTCATCTTTTCATTTTTCGTTTCGTTAAATAGAATATGAAAAACAACCAGTTTGCAGATTGTGAGGTTTCACAACATTTCTACTTTTGTAAAATCAGAATTCTGTTCAATGCATGAGCAAAACTATGAACGTGACCTCCAGCTTTTTGGGGTCACTGTTTCCTAACAACAGCTGCCTCAGCATCTTTATACTAGTCCCTGTCGAGCTAAACATATCCCCTGTTACACCTGGCACAGAACACCACCTGGACTGCTTTGCTTTAGCAGGGTGTTTTTGTTTTTTTGGGAGCATACAGCTCTCTGATTACAGCTGCAAATAGCAAGTTATTTCTCTTCTTTTTTCCCAGTGATTGTAATTACGGGCATTGCTATATTTGTTATGTTTTTTTGTCCGCTGATTTCCGACAGCAAGACTTTAATCTCCGCAGCGTGACCCTCTGCTAGGAACATGTTTGAGCATGAAAGCTGGAAGAGAAAAGTAAACTTTGGGGGTTTCAACTTAAGGAGCAGACTTTCTGATTAACAGGTGGTGTACATCAGGCTCAGCTGTGCAATTATAACACGTTCATGCACGAAGAAGACGAAGAAGAAAATGTTCTTTCATGAGGCCCAGTGTACCTACAAGTCCAATTAGCGCGGTGTTGTTTGGAGTCTTTCTCAAAAATCACCGCGGGTTTGCTGAAGTGCTACAGATGCGGACGCCGTCTCAGAAAACGCTTTGACTACATGCTGTGCGCCGCTGCGTTCAGCAGCAACAGCAGTTAAATAAAACGGTCCTCATTATTTGTCTTTCCACCTGGTAAAGTAACGTCCAACCCGTGGTTGAGTCTACTGTTACAGAGCATACGGCACCACAGCATGCTCTGGTATACAAAATAATAAAGATCTGTTTAATATTCGCTCTATGTAGGATATTCATTTGTGTTTAATATAGCTTTCATATAATAATATACCCAAGGCTTAGGGGTGAATCAACTCAGACACAGCTGTCTTTGACAAAACGAGTGATCCCTTCTTTTTTTTAGTTTTTAGAAAGACCTTTCCTCTCAATTTCCTCCAATTCTGTTAAGGGACGTGAAACTGCTGAAGTAAGTGAAGTCTAGCGGAAGCCAGTCCCAGTCAACCAGACCAGAATCCAAACACAGAGACCAAGGTATACCCGCCCCCCCGGGTCCTGAAACACACAAGAAGTTAATGTAGGCCAACAAAACTTTGGGGTGCAGGTTATACATTTGATCTGCCCAAAAAGTACCTCAGTGACCCAGAAATGTTAATACTGACTTCCTGTCCCCGATCCGTAACCTCTAACCGAGTAACCCTTTTTGGCAAAACGTGCTGGTGGAACAACTGTGGTGATGAAATCAATAACTGAGGAAGTTTGACCGAAACCGACTTTTTGACCGAAACGAAACAAATGATTAAAATCTTCAGAACAGCTGACTGAAACAACTGGATGAACAGTCATATGGGGAAGGAAGAAGGAAGTGGGAAACGCGCTCGAAAACAGTTGGCCAAGTGTCAAACACGCAGGAGTAATTTCTCCCATCTCCAGCCGTGAATCAGTTCCTAACCCCATGCCCTACTTCCAGCCCGCTGCTTGTTTTAACCCCTATCCCTGCTCCTCTGCTCAGGGCCCAGTTTTTGCTCCCTCCCCGCTGAGCCGTGCAGCTGTCAGGACTCGTCGCAGCCTGGGACTGACCTCTCCACTCCTCTTCTCTGAATGTCTCTTTATCTGACTGCTTCCAGCACAGGCCAACAAAGTCAATGGCTACGCCACTGTGCAAACTGCATTAGGTCATAAACCTAAAGAAAAAACAAAACTTAAAAAAAAAAACTAAAAACCCATTCCACTTTAATTTTACAATCTCTTAAGCCATTATTGGATTGGATTAATTTTTGGACAAAGATAAGATTTCTATGTATTCATATATATATTTATATATATATATTTATATAAGGTATAGATCTGTGCGTAAATGTACATAAAAATATACAAAAATGCATATAGACATACTGAATTTGTTAAGGACTGCCCATACATTTTCTGCTATGTACGTTAACATACATACAGTACAAACATACATACTGTGTTTATATCGTGTGTGTGTGAGTTAATTCCTTGGTTTTTAAAAACTCTACATTCAGTAGAGCGAGATTTCCTATGAGCAAATCCCAGCTTTTCCACTTGGCACCAGTCACCTCGGCTCGAGAGCCGAGACAAGGAGGATGCAGTCATCTTATAAATCAAGCGCTAAAGATTTTCCGTGTTCCTATCTTTGTATGAAGCTGTCTGTCCTGCTGCGATCATTTAGTTTCTCAGTCAAGTTAAACCTCCCTTGTTCTTCGTTTACGAGCTGATAAGGGAGAACGGCTTTGTTAACCCACAGCATCCTCCTCTGGGTTGAAAAAAAAAAAATCTCCTTTAACGTGGCATCCGTGACTCCTCCTGTCACGTCAACGCTGCTCCGTGGTCAGGCTCTCGGACAACGAGCCTCAGGAGGCTAAAACATTCATTAAAACTGGCTGCTCTCCTGCAGTGCAGCCACTTGCTGACATGGTAACAATACCACCATGCCCCCCACCCCAAATCCTCGTATGTTGCAATGGGGGCAATCCACATGAAACTGAGACTCTCATTTTCATGTGGATTCTAGGGTGTCCAGCTGAAACACGTTGTGATTGGTCGGGGTGGTGAAGAAGAGCTGGTCGTGCGTCGGCGAGTTCGAGTGGTTGTCGCAGGGGCTGTTGAGACCCAGCGTCCGCTCAAAGTCAAGGAGCTGGCCCATGAAGTTGAAGTTCGGGGAAATGTTTGACTTTTTCCGCTTCACAAAGTCGTAGGCGTCGTTGAGCGACAGGTTGAGCTTCTGCATCAGGTAAGCCACGGTGACGGTGACGGAGCGGCTGATCCCGGCCAGGCAGTGGACCAGTATGCCGCACTTTTTGGAGCGCGCCTCGTCTGAGGAGGAAGGAGGGAACAAGGAGATGAGAACACGAATGAGAGACATGACTACTGACCGTGTTTCATTCTCAACGCTGAGAATTAAAAAGATCAATGAATCAGAAGGAAACATTTCTCTCTATATATTATAACGCAGACTTTCCAAAGAGCTTGTTGTCTGAGGATGAAAAGAAGGCAAAAGAGTGAAACAAGTGTACCTCAGACAGGCTTTCGCTCACTGGAGAGCTCCGGGACTTGAGAAGGTTCAAATGCTCAGCTGGCATTATTTCTACTAGATCAGCAAGTAACAAAATCTGCCTGATACTGGGTCATACTGCAGCGGAAGTGGCCCCACAGTGCTTTAATTTGCAGAGAAGCTTTTGAAAAACATCGTGTTGTCATAGCGAGACTGACAAACAGTAATCTGTGGCTATCATGAAAGCTGAGTTACTTTCTGAGGTACTTTTAAGTCATTAAATCAACCAACATTTGCAAACGTGACTGGCTTTTATCATTTGACGCTGCTGTGATTTAAGTTTTCGCATGTTCACCCTGTGGTTTTCCCCTGGTACTCTGATTTACTCCCATAGTCCAGACACATGCATGCTAGATTATCTGTTCAGTCTAAATGAGCCGTGGATGTGAGCCTGAATGATGTGACGAGCTGTCTAACTTTTACCCTGCTTCTCACGCTGTGACAACTGGGACAGCCTCCAGCCACCTACCGACAGCAGCTGGACTAAGGAAACAGATCGATAGATAGATGGATCATTTTGAACTGTTGGTCAGATAAAAACAGATAAATAGTACTACACAATTTTTAAAAAAAAAAGAAGTAAAAATCACCCACTAATTTGATTTAAATGTGTTTACGTTCTTGATGGTTGAGCAAAACGGGCCATAGGTAGACTCTAGGAAACAGTTTCAGAAACAGTTGCCACTAATTCTTGGGTGTAGGACTGTGATATAAGTCCACCAACACTTAATAAACACAAGCAGCTAAAACTATCTAAACGAAAAATCAGAAGTGCCTCGTTGAGATTATTATATTTTCAATCCAGAGTGACCTCTGTCGCTGACGGCACAGTGTAATTTTTCATTCTGCTTTTTAGCTCTCGGTCTGTAGGAAAACCTGAACAGAAAAAGCATCTTACATTATTAACCGGTTACATCCATCCACCTATCAGTTTCGAGCCCTTGCACTCGCATCTCTACAGGCCATTAGAGTGAGAGTTAAGTGCTCCGTCCCTTCCTTCCTTTTCTTCCTCTCTCTTTCATCTCTCACTGCCTGCGTCTCTTGTTGTAGGATTGGGGTCAGTCGGCTCATGAGCTCAGGCTGCCAAGGCGATGCCAAATTAAATTTATATGTGATGTGTGCTCACTTTCCGCAACGAAGACGGGGGCAGAAATCCTTGCCCGACGAGTGAAAAACCAACTCGAGAAGCCTCAGAAGTCGAATAAGTAACCGGCAGTTCATCTGCTTTAACCGATTACATCATTTTACTCGTGCTTTGCATGTGCAGTAATGTAAGGATTTTCATTTATGCAAGAAACTTCAAATCCCTCCCCTTCTGCATTCTTGCGTTCACAAAAGAAAAAGCACGTACAAACAATAATTTGAGGCATTTAAGGGACTGCAACTTTCAGCAGCGCAGTGTGAAGTCATATCGGCATCTCCTTCACCCATAATTACCCTGTTATTTACAAAAAAAGATCCGCTGTAATCCCTGCTTATTACAGCCAGCTCCATTTAACATCAGCGTGACCCAAATCTGCCACGACCTCTGGCTCTGGCATATGTCTCACTTCCTCCCACCTACAATGAATCATTACTCTAAAGGAAAAAAAAGGGGGCGGGGGGGAGAGTCGGTGGTCTGGACAATCTAAGACATGCATGAAGACTTTGGCACTGACTCATCGGCGAGGGAATTCACTCATTCTCTGGGAATTAAGTGAGAAGGAATGACGGGAATGATGGGAAACACTGAAAATGGGACAAGATGAGGACCAAAAAAAAAAAAAAAGTCCTCATCTCATTCTATCTTCAGCGTGACCTCATTCTCAAAGAATCCATTTCCATGTTTTATTCACAGAATTGCCTTTTCATTCTACGATTTTAAATTCCTGTTTTATCAGTCACAGTGAAATGCAGGCTTAGCAAAACCGCGCTAACATCCGTCTTAAACTGTTTCCAAAGAAGCTATTTATATGCACGACTTATGATTAAAATCTTGGATAAATGCAGCCAAAGTGACTAATAAAGAGCAGATAATAACGGCACTAAATGGACTAGTACTTAAATAGCACTTTTGTAACTCTGTGACTCTAATTGAGCACTTAAAGCCCTGTTTTTTTTTTCTTTCTTTTTCACATTCATCCATTGACATACATTCATACAGTGCTTTGTTCTTTGGCTCTAAGTGCTTTCTAGTTATTATACAATCTAACATGTGGATTTTGGACTGTGATTGACAAAACATGCCTCTTATGAGACCTTGGGCCCAACCAGCACACTGATTGATAATGAATTTAACTTCTTCAGATCCCTGCCCTGACCCAAAAACACAACTGCACAGCATTCTCCACTCACCTATGAAAGAAATGGCCTCAGGGAAAAACTGAGAGAGGTTTTGGCTCCAGTGATCGGAGATGGGAATCTGTTTGTACTTGAAGTCCCCTTCGTGTTCAAACATGTTGGGCAGGTTGGGCGTCACGTTCAGGATGTACTTGATATTGTACTTGCTGAGCACATCCAGGTTGGCGGAGTCTTTGGCACAGCCCAGGTAAAGGTAGGGCAGGATCTGGACGGGGAACGCAGGCTGGTTGTTGGGGAGCGGACTGCCCTCCGACTCTGTGGCGCTGCCCGGCTCGCGGTCCGATTCCCCGTCTGAGCAGTCGGAGCTGATGCGGAGCCCTCCGAGACCGAGGACGGAGGCTGGTGGGGAGCTGCTGGGACAGGAGCAGTCCAAATTGGTCTCGCAGTGCTCTGGGTACTCTGACTGGAACTTGTTGAAGCCACCTGGAGCATGATGAAGACAAAGGAAAAACAAGCAAAAACAAAACATGTTAGTATAAAGCCAAGAAAGCAATTTCACTGTGAGGAGAGGAGGGGGTTTAAAACTCTACCTTGTGCATAACCAAAGGCAGGAGGTATGAGTAATTTAACATGAGCCTGGATAAGAAGAAATTAACATTGGGTCCAAATAATCTGAGAAAAATTTGGTGCTAAAATTGGCCAAATGAAGAAAATCTCTTCACACTCTTTCTTTTTGATTACAGTTGCTTCAGATATCAGAGGCGGTATTAAACTTTGAATTGCACGTGATATTCTACGTGTGTAAAAACGCTTTTATTGGATCCATAGGCATATTTTCACACACACCCGTGACAGATAAGTTATAATAAGTTGGCATTTACGTCAGTTTGAGATGGGGGGGGGGACACTGTAGACAGATGTGGCTCCATTGAGAAAAGCTGAGCCCTGCGGAGAATCAGCAGCAGAGCAGGACAGTCAGCTACAACACTACACAGCTCAGCGGACTTTTTGTGAATGGCAGCTCGAGGCTTGTGACTCCCGTCAAAGATTTCTATTATCTCGTGGTTAAATACCTCTCTGCTATGGTTATAACACCTCATTTCATCGCATTTCATCTGTCATTTTTTAAATAATGTCCGCTTTCTCCACCTTTTTATTTTATTTTTTTTTCTGTGGGATTATTCGTAGCGCGTCGTCGTGTCCTGGTTTCTGTGTTCATTCATGAAAAAAACCCGCTCGTCTTTTCCTGAAGGAGCACAACATGGCGGGGCCGTACTTGCAGCGTTTAATTGAAAACACGCCGCATTCCAAACTGCTTCTTCTTTCTTTTTCACTCGATCAAATTACGTTGTTTTGTTATCGCGTGTCTTCTTTCTAAATAATTTCCACGCTTTGCGAATTAATAAATAAATAAGTAAAAATAAAAGCGATCATTTTGGTCGGAAGCAGGAAACATCTGTCGAACAGCTACTTCATTCTGACACTGGATCCGATTTGTTACACATTTTGATTTTGTAACAGTGCCACTTTATTTTAATATGCGGAACTCATTCAGTGTTGATCAACTGTGTGTGTGTGTGTGTGTGTGGACAGATGAGAACAGCTGGATTTATCTGAAGTGGCGCCACATTTTAACCCCCTTCAAATCCCCCCTACAAACACTTTATCGATGCAATAATGTTTTATAAGCTACTGATAGGAGTGGCTTGTTCAAGCTTAGCTATGTGACTCCACCAGATAAAATCTGCCTTAACACACAATCTGTTCCAGGCGTGCCACAACCCCCCCAAAAACACCAAACTCACTTAATGTGGCGTTTAAGTGCAGCATCCCAGGTCTGACAAATCAGTGTGATTTACACTCGCTGTCTTTCTTTCTTTGCCATTAATTGTAGTGAGTGACACTACCACAACACTCGTCCAGTTCATCTGGGACTGTCTAAGTTAATCAAATCAGAGCGAAATTCAAGCAATTTGCTGCAGTTCACTTGGAGAGGAAGTAGTGTGAGAGTTTTATGAATTAAAAGGCACCACAACACAAACAAAACCTCTAGATTCAAAGCAATCTGATCTTACCCTCTAGATAAAAAGCCTTGCACCCGTCGTCCCGGAGCTTCTGCAGGAGCAGCCCAAGCACGGAGCTTCCCAGCCCGGACTCCTGCCGCTCCGAGGTCGCCTCGTCGTACAGCACCACCACGTCCGTCTTGCACCTCTTTACAAATTTCTCCTTGTCCTCGTTGTTGGGGATGATGGAGCGAATGGGGAGGTTCCCCTTTTTCAGCCTCCGGAGCATGAGGCCCGGGATGGCCAGGTTGATGGCCGACTCGATGTGCGAGGACTCGTACAGCTCATGGGGTCTGCAGTCCAGCAACAGCAGAGAGCTGGCCCCGGACTCCAGCTCCTCCTGCAGCCACTCCACGCTCTTACTCGACATCATCGTCATAGTCACGATCACAGAGCATCCCCACGGGTGATTAATTCTCATCAGTGAAACGTTAATCCTCCTGTCGCCTGCTGTGACATGAGAACAACACAACAGAACAGAGGAAAAGAAAAGAAAAAAAGAAAAAAAAATCACGGCGCTAAACTTCCCTTCCCGCGGCCACCACCACCACCGCCACTCCTGCTGCTGTTCCTGAGGGCGCAACGCACCCAACACACACTTCCACACGCGCGCACACACATCCAACACACACGCAGCGATGCCCCTCCGGTGGGAGCAGGAAACTTGAACATGCAGAGGTTTCTTTCCCTCCTTCCTTCAGTCCGATTGAAGCGGAGGTTTGACTCCAGTCCATCGACCGTCCATTTGGTGAGCTCGCTCCAACTTTGACGCGTCCGCAGAGCGACGAAACGGCCCAAATGAGCCTCGTTACTCTCTCGGGATGTGAGAGCCGGATGAGCCGATGATGCTAAAGCCCATGATTATTGTTATTACTGGACATGCTTGGCCCGTGGAGCGCCTCTGGTTTGTCATTTCCACTGGATGCGTTAAAGAGGCTCTGCAGGCTTGTCACTGAGGAGAGGGAGGAGCGCACAGATTTAAAGGCGCAGAGCTGCTTTAGAGTCACAGGAGCTCAGTGTAGCTTCACAACATACTATCCATTCATTGATTCTCTGTAGCTTATACTCTGAATTAATAAAAAAAAAAGGCCGACCTAATTCTACAAATTAAAGCCCCACGTCCTCCAACGGTGGTGGACATCTGTATCCTTTGAGTCTGTTAAAATCTGAGTCTTTTTTGTGTGTTTAATTTTGCTTTTGAAGAGTTCAATTGTAAAAGCAACTTTTAAAAACACTTCCTTGTGGAACCATGAATGATGTTTTAGGGATTAAAAGTTTATTCCCGAGTCATTCCCCTTGTTTTTTGCTTTTTTCAGCCTCTACTTTCTCATCCCAAAGGACCTTGTGCCGAGATTATTTTACAGTTTTAACACTGAGTGAAGGTTCAGCCCTTTAAGCAAACATGTGCTCAAAGTTAACTTGTAACTACTGGTGTAAGTGTTGTAAGGTATCAACTTTATTAGGGACACTTCACATTTGTAGCTGTGCTTCCTTAAAGTTTAATCTTATGATGCCTGCCGTCATAGACCGGTAATAAACACAGTGCCGGATGTTCATATTTTAGAGCTTTGTAAAGATAATCTCTGTGGCAGGCCCGTCGTTTCGTGTTGTAAAAATAAACTGATCACTGAGTGCATTATTACAGATATCAGTTTTGAAGATAAAGCTTCAATCAACAGACTGTATCACGGAAGTGCGGAAGATTCCTCACAGATAGTTTCTAATTATCACAGCTTCATCCAAAAGCAATACATCTAAAAAATACAATGTTGTGTTCAGTAAACCAGCAGAAATGTAATAAAAAATGGAGTTATAAGTTGTGGCCAGTTATACCAAGTCTTTAGTTTGTTTGTGTGAAATGATGGCTCTGCGTGTACCCATAACTGAGTGATTTAGGTTCTCGGGTCCTTATCCTGTTCATTTAATAATCTGAAGGCACTCGGTGTTTTAATAAATCATCAGGCGTCAGACCTTTGGGCCTCGTGCCCAAGCAGTAACTCTTGTCCTACCATCAGTTTTCCCTTAGTCTCCACAACACATTAGCCCACTCACTCTGTGCACCTACACAGGTTTAGTTATGAAATTACTGGACACACTACTAACAGAAAGTTGACTTTTTTTTCCAGTTTGGCCTTATAGTTTCTAAGACATATCACAAAATCATATCTGACATCAAAAACCAGTACCAGTGTGGTGGTTACCCATCATCTAGCAGGAGCCAGGTTCCTCCCACAGGCCGAAGACATGTGTGTTAAGTTAACTACCTGTAGGTGTGAATAATTGTCTGCCCCCCCTCCCCAAAACCACAGAGGACATTTATATTTCAGCCAAACTCTGTTTCGAAATTAGAGCTAGGGGAAATGATAACATTTGGTATTTTTAAAATGGAAAATTAAAGTGACATATCTCCCATTTGGCAACAACAATTAAAAAAATACACACATTAATTAAAGGTCATGATGCTCAAATATAGTTGTAATATAATATTCTCCAGTCAAAAAGCAGCTGTCTTTAAAAATGTTTTGTTGATTGTACACATGAGGATGAGACCCTTCTGCTGCAGCAGCCAAGGTGGACCTGAAAAACCCTTTCCAGCCTTTAGACCATAAACCTACAATGATTACAGCCAAATACCCACAGCTTAAGGTAACAATTTTATGTTACCGATTTGAAGTTTTTTCTTTATGTTACTGATTTTTTAAATTTCGATTTAGCTGTTTGTACTGACTTAAAGCATTGTACAACTTACAGGGGATGTTTTTATCTTCTGTGTTAAGCAAATTGAGTGTCACATAACTATTAAACAAAAAATATCTGCATACACATCTGCATATCGAAGCAAAGTAGAGTACGTCTGTAATGTCTAATTAGCCCAATTTCATTAAAAAGGTAATAAAAAAAAGATTTATCATAAGATCGGACCACTGGGTTGCGTCTCACTGCATGTTTGCATCATGGGTTCAAATGGAGAAAAACAGTCGGAGGAATTTAAAAACATATCTTACGTTAAGATTTCACAAAGATGGGCAAGAATACTGAGGGCTGTGTGGTACCAATGGAAGCTGTAGAGACTATCCTCCGAAAATCACACCATGGAGAATTTGACCAATCTGGCAGTGAAAAACAGATGAGTACGAGCACAGAGGTTATTACTGGAAATCAGTTTCTGTAACCGCTCAGAGAGGGACAGTCATCGTCTGTGAACGGTCTCCAAGAAAAAAAAAAATCCAAAAAACTTCTTCCTCTTTGACCCCCCCCCAAAAAAACTAAAGGTTGCTAAAGAACATGAATAATGGATGCACATTCTTTGGCTTTAACATGACCTGGGCCATCACAGAGAATATATATACTCCTGACACTGAAGCACGTAGATGGGAGTGCAATGATACACAGCTGTATGAGTTTAAAAGGTGTTGGGGAGATGACACAGCTCTGTTGCTTCACAGCAAGTGAGTCCTGGGTTTGAATACCAGGCAGAATAACGGCTGCAGCTTTTCCTGCCATCACAAACGTGCCAGTTTAAATCCAAATGATTTTGGATTCACCAAAACACCAACTAACAGACTGCTCCCAGTCTCCGGAGGCCTGGTACCAGTAAAACTGTAGTTCCAGCTTGACAGAATTCAAATGCACACAATGCAATCAGACAAGAGTTTTAAAAAAAGAAATAGTTCAACTATGACCTGTGGAAGTATGTTGCCTGACTTGTATCCAATAGAACACCTTTGGAGTATTTAAATGAGAAAAGTAGAGTTATGCAAAGCCTCTAGTAAAGAGGACCTGAAGCTTGTGCACAGTTGGTTGACATGTTTGATGACAGTCCACATTGAGGACTGTCATCAAACATGTGAATCAAATATTTAAAAATAAATCAATAAGAACTTCAATCTCAGTAAAGAAGGGTAGCAATGACTTTTATTAAACTTGGTTCCCTGGGGGGCTCGCATTTGGGGACCCCCCCCACCCCAAACACACACACACACACACACACACACACACACACAAACCCCCACCCCAGATTTTGAAAGTTTAAAAAAAAAAAAGAGAGAGATACCACATGTATGCGTATATATATATATATATGAGTGTAGTCACATATCATTCTGTACCTTTCTATATAACGCCCTGGACGATCATCACCATCAATCACTTCTGACTGTGAATGGGATACAGAAGAATATATTTGTTCTTATTGCCACGGGGTCTCGTGGAGGTGTCACGCAGGGCTTTCTTCCATCTCTGCCCGCTCACTGGTGTACCTGCTACACAAACCGTCACTACGTTTCACCACGAATGACCTAATAAGGCATCAGCAGGTTGTGACAGAGGCAGAGAGGGGGAAAAGAGCAGCGTTTGATTTCCTCACAGCTGCAGAGAGGAGGAGTGGGGGGATGCACCAGCTGCAGACAATGACTCTTTATCCCCCCCAGTGACTTACACACAAACACGCACTCACTCACTAACAAAACACAAACACTCGCATACACACGCACACAAACTTTAGGGCTCTTGTGTTTCCACTCCCTTCATGGACAACAGGGTCTCTGAGCGAGTGTGGAGCTGCACTGCGTGTGTTTTTGTTTGTCTGCAAACAGCTCTCCGATAGTAAACAAAGCTATCATCATTTATTTTGATAATTATAGCACTATAATCTGAAACTGTACTCATTATGAAGCTCTAACGGAGGGTATAATTTGTTGTTGAAAGTCAACAAAATAGAAAGACAGAAAAATGATCTATTTCAGATCAGTTCATTGCACGGCCTGCTGTGCCACAAGCACATCGGAGTCCTTTTCAATCTGTCAAAGCACAAGTTAGCACATTAAAAAGTAGACACTTTAGCAAATCTTGCATTTTGCACTTGTTTTGCTGGCTTTAAAAACCAATCTAGCAGGTTAAATCTGAAGAAATCGCCTTTGAGTTATCAGGTGCCCATTCAGTTCCTGTCTGTTTAGGCTCTCAGTCATCATGGTCATGGTAGTCTTAAGCATCTGAGCTGCAGGTAACTGGGCTTCTTTTTATGTTAACCTTCGATCAAAGAGGCGTCTTCAGTTTTAAAAGCCGATGGGGAGTCCCAGGTATTTATGCTGTGTGTCTTTTACTTTGGAATCTGGATCTGGAAACTGGGCGTGATGTCATACCTGAGTTGACTGCATTCCAGTAAAAGATGTAATGCCTGTGACCCAGTGTTATTAATCAGATGGAAAGTGTGATCTTCAGGGCAATCAAGTCTAACATTAACTAGCATAATGTTAGCTTATAACCAGCTGTTGCTGTTTAGCTGGCTTGCTGTCAAAAGACGAGAGGGTCTAATAAATAAGCACATTTTCCTGTGTTAGAGCCCTGACTTCAGCTCAGGAGATGAGGCTTGTGGTGAGGAGGAAGAGGGTGACATTTTATCCAGATGCTAGTCGAGTTATCGCTTTGGTGAAGGGGACCGTTTTATATCTTGAGTCTGAAGGAGCAGACATGAAGTAAAATTTCACTTCATGGCACATGAATGCCAATGAATTCTCTTCTCCTCCGAATAACAAAATACCTAAAATGCGATTAGGTGGAACGGCGATGTTTTTCCGTTAAATAAACTCAAAAAACGACTCACCGTACGTTTAAAAGGAGAATACAGGACAGAGATTTACAGTGCAGCTTTGCTGGCTGCAGTAAAACAGTATAAATTCAATTAGCTGCATGTTTGAGATTTAAACAGTCAAAGCTGATCCCCTTGGTCTGGTGTGTGGGTGTTGTTCAATCGTTTTAGAAATGTGTGCAAACAACCATCAAAATGTCATCACTGTTTGATTTGAATGCAACTTAAATAGCTTTTTTCCTCCGTCTGATGCCTTCCCGCTTCAAAACGAGTGACTCGGGGCCTGAGTTATAATTGTTTTGTAGTTTTCTTTATATTTACAACTGTGTTTAGTTTTAAGGTTTGATCTTCGGTTCATTTAAGTTTCCGTTTGTGTCCAAACCAGCGGGTTTTCCTGGTTTCAGTTTAGTTTTTACTGTTTCAAAAATGTTAAATATCAGTTTAGTATGTTTTAGTTTCAGTTTTAATTTTTTGTTTTTAATTGTAGCTTGTGGTGCGTTTATCAAATGCAAGATTTAAGAAAGCTAATAACAGTCGCATAGATATCCCATTTTCAAGTTTGCACTAACTCCTTGTCACACTGATGATTTAATCTAAGGTCTAGTTTTTATTTTTGCCATTAACTAAAATCTTTTTCCCCCCCACACTTAGATTTAGGTTTAGTCTTGGTTAACTGTTTTGCTCAGTGCTTGGGCTCAGAAGATGACTGACAGATGTAAAGGTTCAAAAACAGAATGAATTGCACAACAAGTTCATGTAGGGACTTAGATGTGTATCACAATGACAAGGCTCATTGGAAGCTTAACTCACCATTGTGAAACTGCTTGCTCACGCATGCATCAACAGCCTTTAATCTGCCATACTGAAAAGTGCGGGGGCTTTCATATTCGTTATGTACACACATTTTCTGTTTCACAATACCTCTTATGTATGTCAACACCACTTTTGGAAAACTACATTCATCCATGCACTGATGCTGTGGGGAATTTAAGAAGCTTTACTATTTGAAAGCATTTAAATAAAATATGACAAAAGGTCATAGGTGCAGATATATATTTAAATAGCCAATTCAAAAACAAAAGAAAGAAAAACACATATACAGTGTAATTTTATTTGGCTCTGACACAGAGCCTTTACTTATGGGAAAAAAAACTCCTGCCAGATTGGAGAGCCCTTAATTCCATCTTAATCTATCCTCCAGAATGGTTATGCAATTTTCTGAAGCACAGTGTGCAGAGTTCTGTCTGAAAATCAGAAGTTGGTCTATCATTCAACTATGTGTCATTTTCTTTGAATGAAAAGACACATACTAATAATATTACACAAATCCATTCAGAATCCCCCCCAAAAAGCCCAAAGATGAATCTTATTCTGTGACAAATCTCAAAGAGGTGAAGTGTTACCTTAGCTGGAATTCACAGAATAAGAAAGGAAGGAAATCTTTTGCTTTTCTCACAAACTGCTCACACAGCGACTCATCTTCTATTTCTGAAAATGAAAATTCAGTTTGGTCAGAAACTGGGATCCATCTTCAATGCTTTTTTACTGGCTGTTTACCTCAGGCTACCATTTGTCTTTAAATGACACTTCACCAGTGTCATCGTAACTTCCACCCAGAGAGCTGCAGCTTAGACGCCGTGTGCACAAATGTTCAAAAATTGTTTTTGATTCAATATTAAAAATGAGATAATAAACACAATAGCTGCGAGGAGAATTCAAATCACAGTTTAACGTTAATACATTTCGAAGGCAAAAAGGGCAGAGAAAATAATGCTAATTGGATATGTGAGGTTCATTTGGGCTTTTGTAAACAAGAAAAATGTGAAAAATGATCATTTTCAAAGCAGAAAATATTCTCATAAACTGGAAAATTACTCTGGACTCTATTCAGCGGCCAGAAAAGTACCTGTAACAACCCCAGGGGTACGTTCTCAGATCTGAACTGCATTTACTTAAGAAGAAAAAACTGAAGAAAAAATGTAATTCATCCTCATTATAAAGGATTTGTAGTGCTTCCCTGATAAAATCAGTTACTTTTTCCCTAGGCTGCATACAAAACTTTATGATTGACTTCTCCCTCTTTGTTCCTACAGACCCAAACACACTAACTTGGCCCTAAGATGTGGGTTTTGTTTCTGTTTGAGGTCTCTTTAAGGCCGACTGTGGTTTAAACCCGCTCACCTCAGTGATGGAGTGAGGTGGCCACCCCTCTCCCATGCTAGCAGTGGCATTTCCTCTGCTGTCCCCCCCCCACAATACACAGGTTGTCTACAGAAAAACAGGAACTGGAAAATGTATTAAGGAGTCGTGTGTCTCTGTTCAGTCACTCTGTACTTTGGTGCTATACAGTAATCAAATCTATACTGGGACTGTGATTGGAATAGTTAATCATTACTGGTTTATAGCTTTTAAGTTCGGTTTTCAGGAGGAAATGAAAAGCATACACAATACAGGCATTCGTGATTAGAATATCAGTTAGATACAAAACTGACAAGACTACATTATGTAATGTTTTATGTACTGTGGAAGTGGATTGTACTCTTTGATAATAATGTGCCAGCAGCTTGATGGTAATTGCATTTCGAGCAATAAACCTATTTGTGCAGTCATACAGTTACAAAACCAGGAAGATAATTTATTTTTAGGTGCACCTACGAGAAGACAAGAACACTGACGTAGAGGTTAGTTTAAAGAAATATCGGCTTGATGTCTTTGCAGGTTGTCGTTTTGTGTTGAGGAAAACTTCTGAGTTTGTTATGTTTCATTTGTGGGAAAAAGAAACTATGAAATACTTTTCAGGGGAAAATGTAAATAAATAAATAAGTCATTAAAAAGAATAACAAATCTGATGCACTACATGTCCACCTATCACTTTCATTTGGTCACAGATTTGCATGTAGCCTTTTTATGACTCCGTCACAGAGTAAAAATCAGGCAACAGCCTCGGTGGTTGCTCACAGATTGCACTGAATTTTTTTTTTGCTGTCATTTTTTAAGTAGCTGCGATGACCAACTGGTCAACTGGTACGAAACCATCAACTTCTTGACAAAGACTTTGGATTGTAAGGGGACTGCACAGGTCGTCCTGTGGGAGGCAACCTGTCTCCAAACAATTGCGGTTGGACTCAGACTGACTGCAACCGCTCTGAGACAGACTGGCAAAGGTTTACAAATAGCTGCCATCTAATAGAGACGTTGCACTCATTTTGAATCACTCTGTGTTGATGAGCGCAACTCATCTACAACACGTGTTTTCGCAACAGGTCAGTATTTGTGGAGGAATTTCTGAATTTTTATTTCAGATCTGTGAGGTGTTCTGTCAATTTTAGTTTAATGTGAATGTCTACGCATGTAGATGTCCGGAGACTTTTGTCAGTTTAATCCAATATATTGCCACGTTATCACAACGGATTGCTAGGAATTGCTAACTGACAGCAGGCTCACTTCATCTTGTTGCTGTTTTATCACTGACTTGATGCACCAAAGTTGTCTAGAAGATGGCAACTGGCTGTGAGAATTATTTCATATGAAGACTCATCAAATAATATCATCACATTTAGTACATCTACACTACACAGGAAGTTAATAGTGGTTAGCCCCATCTCCTCATAGCAAGAAGATTTAAACTTTACTGATGCTTTTCTCTGTGGAGTTTTCATGTTGTGTCTTACTAAAGACATTTTAAGGTTAATTGGTAATTCGAAATTGGCCATGTATATGAGATAAAGGTCTTAAAGTGTATAGAATAAAGATATATCAACACATGCATCTATATGTACTACTCTAAAATGCTTCAAGCAGGCAGTAAGACTAGAAAACCACAATGTAAATACCATACTAAACTGGTCCCATATTCATTCAGTGGCATAAGTGGGACAATGTGCAAGAAAAAAAGGCAGATGGTTTACACTGGGTCTCATTCACTAATATGTGTGTAGAAATGTTCTTACAAGGCTCAAAATTACCACCTGATTCACGAAACGCGCACAACTGCCAGTTCTGTTTTAACACCACACACAATAGTGAATTAAGTTTACTGTAAACCCACAGGCTCATGCTCACTGTCTGCACGTCTGCCACGTTATCATTCTTCTAAGGAAACAAGCTTACCTAGAAGTGAAGTGGAGAAAGTCATGATGGTTTTGTAAGAGAAAAGCTTGCACCACAAAGGCAAAAACAATAACAAAAAAGCAGAAGAAAGTCTGACTGAAGAAAATGAAACAATAGTGTCTGAGGAGGAAGCCAGAAAAAAGCACAGCTTTCCTAAGTGTTTCTATTTGAGTCGATATGAAAACCAAGGCAATTAGAAAGAACAGAAAACAAGGGAACATGGAGCATGTGGTCAGATGAAAGACACTCATAGCAATTATTAAAAAAAAAACTTTTTCAGTTAGTAGTTTGCATCCTGTAAGCATAATTTAATACCTTATTGTTCGAATTTAAACCTAATTCAGAGCATTTTTGACCAAAATGGAATGACAACAATAATAATTTTGGTTCATATTGGCATGATAGCTTTACACAGTTGCTGCAGATCTGTTGGTCATGTATCCACGATGCAAATCTCTTGTTCCACCGCATCCCAAAAGTGCTTTACTGAACTGATATCTGGTGATTGTGGAGGCTATATGAGGGAGGGCAGCGAACTCATTGTGATGTTTAAAAACCACTTTGAGCCCAAAGTATGACCACTGGGAATGACCATTTCACCACTACCAGCCTGGACTGATTATGCAAGTCAGGATGGAGCCATGCTTTCATGTCAGTTATGCCGAAACCCTACCAACAGAATTAAAAAAATCGAGGCTCATCAGTCAAAGTTCAAAAGTGTGAGCAAACTTTCTAACACAGTCAAGCCTCTGAAGATATTTCATCATAGAAATGTGTAGTAAATGTTTGCATTCAGCTTTTATGAATGGAGCCCACTGAATTTTTTTGTTTACTGCATTTTATATGAAGTTGAAAGATGAATTTATTGGACTGCATATTGACAAACATACAGGCGTTAAACCTTTGCACAGTATGCTTTTTGCCACAACAAATTATTTGCATAGAATTTTTAAGGAGTAAAATTTTCACAGTAAGGTGGGAAATCTTGTGGGCTGACTCAAAAACTCTTCACTAGAGCTGAAGGTTTGCTTGCTTCAGAAAAATGAATGGCCTACAAACCTTACAGGAGTAAATACCCATTTTGACCATCAAAGAGTTAACAGAAGAAATCCATCCGTAAACTGAGTCACCCAACCAGTTCTCAAAATCACACTGCTGCTCTCGCAGTTTGGACCAGTTCCATAAAACACACTGGTTTTGTTCCCAGTTTGAGTATTTAATAAATCATTGAGCCAACACGACAAAGGCAACAATGAGCCTTTTTATTTTAACATTTACATCTTTTTAACCTTGTTCTGTAACCCTGCCTACTGTATCTAATCACCCTGCAGAGCAAACACACTATACCTACATAGGCAAGACTGTAAAAGCCGATGAGCGAGCGAGCGATGACTCATTGTATGTTAACTCAGTCCACACTTCCCTGTCTCGCTCTCGTTTGCACACACACCTTCAACCTCACCCCATTATATCACTCTGACAGCTCAGAGGCAGAGCTATAAAGACAGATGGTCAAAGGTGACCAAGTGACACCCTAACGATCTGTTCCACAGTTTCACTTTTATCCTCTCTGTTAAAGCTCAGTGTGCTCCAGAGCGAAAGGAGTTGACAGAACACAAACACAAGATTCATTTGAGTAATTTTAAGAATATATAAATGGTTTCATAACTAAAACGGTTATATAAATACTATTAAAAGTTAGCTTTATGGGTTTACCTCATAATAATAAATAAATAAAATGGATCTCCAGTTCAAGAAATTCAGATTCACTTGAAGTGCATTCAGAAATCATAACACTGACTTTATAGCGTGAAATAATGACATAAATTTGAATCACACTTTGGCTGCTACCATTACGTCACTTAAGGTTAAAAAGGTCACCGCTGTATGTCAAGATAACTTCACATTAGCACTAAAGCGGAATATTGTTAGTAGTGGAACGGAATATAAGCATTTAAACAGTTCAGCTCTTTGAATGCATGAGAATAGAAGTGGGTAGAATGCAGGTTTTTTAGACGTTTGCTTAAAGGTTTCTTATTAGTTTGTCATGAACACATATAAGATAATATGTAATCTGAGCTCACATTACAAAAGAATTTCACTTAGACTTAGTTTATCATCTTTGATGTGAGGTTTGCATTTTGAACACCTTTGCCTTGTGGCAGTGTTTCTGAGAAATGCTGTGTGCAGTTTAAATATTCTTCATTAGTCTGCATACACCCCTTGTTTGGCTTCAAAACCCCCTTAATTCTTCATGGCACCAATTCAGCAAGGTGCAGGATACACCCCTTCTGACTTTTGGTTCATATTGGCATGATAGCTTTACACAGTTGCTGCAGATCTGTTGGCTGCATATCCACGATGCAAATCTCTTGTTCCACTGCATCCCAAAAGTGCTTTACTGAACTGATATCTGGTGATTGTGGAGGCGATATCAGGGCAGTGAACTCATTCTGATGTTTAAAAACCAGAATTAAACAGAATTCAACAAATGGAGGCTCATTAGTCCAGGAAACATTTTCTATTCTCCTTTTGTCCATTTTTGGTGAACCTGTCAAACTCTAGTCTGTTTCCTGTTCCTAGCAGACAGACGTCGCACCCGGCATGGTCTTCTGCTGCTTCCAGCGTGTACAGAGATGCTCTTCTGCATACCTTGGTTGTAATGAGTTGTTATTTGAGCTACTGTTGCCTTCATATTAGGTTAAACTGGAGATGATTGTGTGGAAAATTCCCAGTAAATCAACAGTTTGTGAGATACTCAGACTAGCCTGTCTTAGCTTAGCTTAAACCTAAGCAGATATCTTGACCATGCCGACATATCTAAATGCCATAGTTATAGTGGTCATAGTTACTGAAAAGTTAGTCTAGACTATTTTCAGCTATTGTTTATACAGTAGTGTGAAAAAGCGTTTCCACGCAGAACATTTTTGCCCAGTCTCTTTCTTATGGTGGCGTCATGAACACTGACCTTAAATCAGGCAAGTGAGGTCTGCAGTTCTTTGGATGTTGTTCTCGGTTCCTTTGTGACCTCTTGGAAGAGTCACAGCTGCTCCTGGGGTAATTTTGGTCGGCCGGCCACTCCTGGGAAGGTTCACCGCTGTTCCATGTTTTAGCCATTTGCATATAATGGCTCTCAATGTGGTTGACTAGAGTCCCACAGCTTTAGAAATAGCTTTTCCAGACTGAGAGATCTTAATTGCTTTATATCTCATTTGTTCAACTCATGTTCCATCACAATAAATTGTCAAATTGTAACAACAGACTTGTAGAAAGTGTCATCTTCTTTTATTAACGTTCCTTCACTTTTATTTGTTTTGACAACAAAATAATGAGTTTTACATAACAACCTTATTACTGCAGTATCAACTGAAAAACAATACTGGTGAATAAGGTCATGTCTCTTGTATTCTGTCAGGGATTTAGGGGAATTTAATGTTGTGCATAATGAAACTGAAGAAAGAATTACGTACTTTGGAAGTCATCATAAACTTTTCTGCAACGTTTCTGGTGATCGTCTTTTTTTAAATTATGGGTGTGTGTCAGTACAGTCGACCTTTAGAGATTCAGGTGAGCTTAAGGTGAGGCAAGGCTTTGAGAAAGGGGTGGGTGTTCTCTGACTTATCACTAGGTTTGTTTTATGGGTTGGCCCGCTGTAAAGTAGGCCATTAATTTTAAACTCAGTCTTAACACAGAGTGTAACGTGTGCAAGCTGGTTTTATTTGTGTCACCTCGGCAGTACCAATGTCTGATTTAGAGCTAACCTTTGGAGCATTTACAGGTTGTAATACATAGATGGAAGCTTCGTGTTCTAACGCTTTTCTCAAAGCTGAAGCAACATGAACTACTACTGCATATATTTAGCAAATCTAAATTATAGATGTGTATAGAATGAAAATCTTTGCTGAGCGGCAGATGTGACTACATTTTTTGTTTGCTGAAATGAATCCAGATATAAACTGATGATAAGAGGGCAGCTGGAAATGCTTTTTAGAGGAACTGCAGCTTCTTTTTCAGACTGCCAAAAAAGCCTGGTTGGTCAACAAAATTAAAAACCTTTCTTGTTATATCATCTTACAACAGAAGAAGAAGTGGAAGAAGAAGAAAAAAAAAATTAACCTAGCTCCCGCCATCCCTTCAATCCCTTTGGGAATGAATGGAAAAGATGGTTTTGGAGCAAAAGCTGAGGCGTGGGCTGGAGGAGCAGAGCGCCAAACCTCAGCCACCGCCGTCAAGCACGGCTCAGTCTCAGAGGGAAAGAAGTGGGAGGCAGTGAGGGGAGTGAAAGCGGAGGTAAGGAGGGGTGAAGCAGGAAATGAAGCACAGGGGATTTTTTTTTTCAAACAGCCACGGCAGGATTAAGGCTCTATTTGTCAAGTTACTTTGCGTGCAAAATTATTTATTGCATACTGCCCTAATTATTATCCAAGTTCCCAAGTTAATAAAAAGCACTCTAATTTCTGCAGATAAAAATGGTTTTTCAGCATGTTATGAACTGTATGTTCATAGACTATGACAACACAATCAACATATGAAAAGAAGCCTGCTCAAAGCAAACTTTCAGACTTTTGTACATTTCAGAATAAACTTGTTACGAGGCAAACTGTTCACCCAAAGCTTTCAACTGGAATCATCACAGATTTAAAGGAGACCAGTCAGTGAGGAATTAGATGGTTTTAACAACCCCAAAGCTATGAAAAGGGAGCCCATTATCCTTTTCATTATTGTCATTCATATACAGTAAGCTGCAGTGAAATGTCTCAAAATAAGAAGGGCACACATGAGTAATCTCAAATCACTCAAATACATCAACTCTTCTCATATGTCAAGAGACAAGGGCCGGCCCACTGCTTTTGCATAGCACTGTATGCATTGTTACAATGGTGGAAGCTTATATTAAACATGGCCAGAGTTTAAATCATGTCAACATATGTACAATCAGTGTTGGTCAAGTTACTTGAAAAAGTAATTAGTAACTAATTACTGATTACTTCTCCACAAAAGTAATCCTGTTACTTTACTGATTACTAATTTTCAAAAGTAATTAGTTACTTAGTTACTTTTTTAAAACATGATACACAACCTGAATAGGTAATAACACAATCGATCTTTCAGCCCAATTCTATTTTTTCTGCATAATCCATCATATAAAATGTAATCAAATGAAAACGTCTCTTTTTATTAGTTTTAATCTTTAAATTTATGCACATTGCATCAAGCAAAAATGAAATTATATGCAACAGTCTTTGACTTGAAGAAATTTGTTTAACATCTGAATCTATTTTCTGCATATTCCAGCATATAAAATAAAATAATGTTTTGTGCTTACACTCCCTCTTTCAAATAGATGCAAGTAAAACACAGCAGAAAATAAATAAAATCAAAGACTCCGTGGCACTGTCACTCTTAAATCTATTTTCACCTGTTTAGCAGGAGTGGAGCAGGCGGAGGTTTGCCCGGTGCTGCAGTGGTCATGTCAGTGGGAGGATCCGGGGGTTTCTCTTTGAATTTCATATTCCTGTGGCAGCGTGCTAGGTACTTGCTCAGAAGTTTAGGGGTTTTTTTTCGCTGTAAAAAGAAGTTTTCTTCCCACGCAGTGTACAGCAGACACTAATGTTTTTGTCACTTTTTACAGAATCAAACTCAAAGTGAGGTCAGTACTTCCACGCTTTAAACGCTCCACGGTCATACTCCCTCCCGCACATGTCTGTTACCACGAACGTCGCACGCACTTACGTCATTGTCATGAGACACATGACACAAAAATATCACGGTTTAGTAACGCAACGTGCTTACGGGAAAGTAACAGTAATCTAATTACTTTTTTGCAATAGTCATCCCTTACTTGTTACTTGAAAAAAGTAATCAGATTACAGTAACAAGTTACTTGTAACGCGTTACTGCCCATCTCTGGGTACAATTTATCCTTATGAGCTCAAAGCACAGATTTTACAGCTCGAAATGCTCCGTTTCAGACAGTTTAATCCATGATGGTGGATCTCAGGCACATAGCTTTGACTGTTCAGGATTCTTATGTGACCTCATGCACACATTGCTCAAAAGTTGCAACCACTGTTTGCTAGGAAAACGTGTATTCCTCAACTTATTGGCAGTGGTTCCTTGACGTTTTCCACTGTTGCTGGGTGAAATCATTGCAAGAAAGCTGAAAAGCACCAAAAGCCTCCTAGTAATGTCTTCGATTGCTAGCAGACTGTCATGGCTGTAGGTTTGCATGTTTGTCAACAAATACTACTAGCCCAGTGGTAAGAAAATGCAGGAAAAGTGCGACACAAGCCAGAAGCTGGTTCGCAAGTAAAAATTGTGCCTCTGTGCTGCAGCCAACATGTTTTAAGAGGGGCAAGTTTTACTCTGAGTACAAACTGTCTCCATTTGGAATTTTCTTAGTTTTAGACGATTGAGATGATTGAGACTCATTTCCAGTTATTGCAAATACTTGACTGCAGTTCTTGATGCCAAAGTTTCGATCAAGAACTGGAAGTTACTAGGTTTAGCGAGGGATTACGTTTTTTTAAACAAAGGTCAAGCTAGGTGTGGATAACTTTTTTCGCTTATTAAATGAAATTATAATTTGAAAACTGAATTTCATATTTATTCAGCTTATCTTTGAATAGTATTAAAATTAGTTTGACGATCTGAAACATGCACTAACAAATTAGCAAAGGGGGATAATACGTTTTCACAGCACTGTATGTCTGCAGCAATTGTTAGAGAACAAAGCAATCACAAGGAAGTTTTTGCCAACCAGTTGGGGAAATACACAGTTTTCCATAGTGACAGGCGGTTGCCAGGGAGTCACTGATGGTCTGTAGACCTGAATGACTTTGACTTGAGCAATCATTTTCCCAGCAATTGCCATCAGTCTCCAGCAACAACCTGATTATACCGACTGGGGAATGCACGTTTGTTTCACTATTGCTGGCTAGTTGTGAGATGGTTGCAGACCACTGCGTCACAGCTTGAGTGACTCGGGCCTTTTTCACGCTATCGTACATTGTCACGTTAACATCACACAGTTACTGGTCATGTGAACAGCCCTGCCCATCTGCTGTTCAAACCTTGTCTTTTAAACCAAACTAGAGAAGCTGGCTTAAAGAGAAGTGATCTGAAACGGTTAAGTAAGCATTAGTTTGAACTGTGGCTCATGTATATCTACTCTGGTAGAAGTAACAGCGTTCCTCCAATTTTCTCGTTTACCCACATACAACCGACTAAAAAAGAATTTATGGACAAAATTCTAGAAAGAATAACAGTGCATCCTTTCAGATTATCAGTTCTAGAAAATATTTATAGTGTTACACTTAAATGAAAATTATTTGAATGTCCGACTTTCAGTTTCAGATGATTGAGAAACAGAGACCGTTACTACAAATCTAATCTAAGGGAAAGGAAAAACAGCGATTCTATATTCACAAAAGCACTTCTGATAAATGTACTAATCATCGTTTCTCCAAGGAAACAGGTAGCAGAGGTGGGAAATCACCTCTCTTGGAAGAGAAACTTTCCCAACTTGTAGATCTGTACTGTGTATTCCCCTAAAAAACAGAACTATATTGTTTTGGTTTTTTAAAGGCCAGCAATACATAGAATAAGTGATGTTTCTGAAATTAGCACAGTGCTGAACAAGTTTATTAGACGACCAACCAGTGGAAGGTTTAGCCACAGCCACTTTGGTACTTACAAAAATGTTTTTTTTATGTTTTTGTAATGGTTAATCCACGACTACTACAAGCTCCTAAATGAAAATTATATTTTTAATGTTAAAACATAATTACTGCTGTTATCCATGAACTTCCAAAGTTACAGTTTTACAAAAAAGAAAATTATTATTTTTTGACCAAGAAGCAAAATTACAGTTATTTACTCACATTCCCGAACAGAGTGGTTGAATGTTGTGCTTGATCAATTTCCAAATCCCCAGAGAAGTCCCAGTGTGCCGGCTCAAATCTTGGGCAATAGAAACGTGAATTCTGTTTGTTATTTGCAGAATAAAAAAACAACATGATTTTTAGCTTTAAACTGATCTTTGAAGTATTTTTCTCTCTTTTAGGTGGCTTAAGAAAATATCATAAATAAAATAAAAATACGTTTCCTAAGCGCTGTAAGTAATCCCAATAAAAAAAATGAAATTAAAGTATATGGTATAAAAACAGTGGAAACCTCCAAAACACATCCAGTCCTAAAATAAGTCAAATGTGGTTAGCATCTCTGCTCTTTGTTCTTGAAGCTTATTTAAGTGTATTAACGGTTTATGATGTCAGTGAGAGTGGTCTTACTTTCAGTCGAGGGGTTCTGTCTCAGCTTTAAACACTGTGGTAAAGCATTTATGAGAAAAGGACTGATCACTGATTCAATCGCTGCTTCAAAGTGGGGCATAATTAGGTTGCAGTCAAATTACAGGCATTTTACACTGTCTGACATACTACACAACCCGTTTGATGTAATATTTTTGTAGATTTTCTTTTTTTAAGCAATCCAGGTTAGAAAGAAATAAAGAAAGCTTTGTTATTAGGTTATACATCTTTGGAAAATATCACCTGCTTTTTTAAGGTTTCTTTTATAAATTAGAAACTGTAATTAATGTTTGTTTTTACCAAGCATTTAGATATTATTCTTTGAACCCCCTGCGTGTGTCTTACTGGGCCGGTAAAAATGTACAGAGCACCTGATTCCCTGGAAACTTTTGCACATTACACAACCTATAGTTTCCAAAATGCTGGGCTCTTCTGTGTTATTTTACTTCCTCACATCTGTTCTGAGTATTTTAGATCCTCAGACAACCTCTCTTTTATTTCCTGGAACTACAAAACCTCCAGTTCCCCATCAGCTCATTAAGCAGTGACCACTACGCTGGGGAAATGACTATTTCAATGTTTTGGATACATGTAACATCTTGTAGTTCTAAGAATACCAAATGGCTTTAGATAGTTTGCATAATTCGTGCGGCGGCAAATTCTCCACCTGCTCCAAGAGGGCAGAAACGTTTGGCAGTCTGAGCCCATTGGTTATCATTTCTACATCATAAAACTGTCAGAATTTAACGTGATGTTTGAGGAAAAAGAAAGCCTCGAGGAACAGGACAATGTAAAGACCTGACACATTGAACTAGTAAAGCACTAAAACACACACTGACACATACACACAAAGAGCGGCGGCAACCACAGCACACCAGGAAAAACATATCCAGATGTTCTCCTCATAGGCTCACCAACCCCCTCCTACACACACACACACACACACACACACACACACACACACACACACACACACGTGGCCACACATGGGCTACATATTACAGCGCCCTGCTCTTCAACTTTTCTTTCCTCACTCATGCACATAGACACACATCTAAACAGCTACACTTGGAAGGACCAGGATGGATTCCCTCTGGCTTGTTACAACATTAACTATCACAACTGAATTGCTACATCTAATTGTAGGTGAGGATGTTTTGCTTCAGGTACTATAAAAATCTTGAGAAAAAGCCTCATCAGTCTGAAGAGTTATTTGGGTTTCTCTTATGCTGTAAAGGGAATTTTGCTTCTCTTCTCAAACGTTAGAAGTTCAAGTGAAGTTGCATAGTAATCTAGCGTGGCTATCCTGGCGGTCACATGGCCTCATGGCTCAACAAATTGAGGGGTGTCACCCGAAAGAGTGAAAGCCCCTCCAGATTACTAACTTGAACTGATAAAACGAAAAGGAGGCAAAGCCGAAATCAAAGAATGCCTGATGAGAAAACAGTTTTCTGTCCACCAGTTAACCGAACAACTAATTTGAACTTTAAAACAAAGTCACCCAGACAGCCTAAAGAGGGTCTGATTTAAAGAGGGGGCCGGCAAAAAGTGCTCCTCATTTTATGACTTCCTCACTCTTGAGGTCAACAGCTAAACTGAGTCCTCACAAAGACGGCTGAACAGAAATGCACACACACACACACACACACACACACACACACACACACACACACACACACACACACACACACACACACAGTGAAGCATAGCAGTTATTGAACCCACTCTTTTAGCCCCTCCTCTCTTGCACTGGTGCTCCTGGCAGGCTGTCTGGTTGAGGCCCATAGTAAAGGGAGTTGTTTTCTCTGGCTGGAGTGTCTCTCTGAGAGTGCGTATGTCTGTGCATATGTGTATGTGTGCATACATATGTGTGTCCCCGGGCCCCAGACAGGAAGGAAGAGAGTGGGCCCGGCATTGCAGCTCCAAAATTCCGGTTTTGTTTTTCTTCTTTTTCCATCAGTGCAGAGCCCGAGCCGGGTCTTAAAGAAACAGGCATTAATATTTTCCCTTCTCAATGGCACTGCCATGAGTCCTCCACGACGAACTCGAGATGACTCATTACTGTATATAATCATATTTCCAGTTTGTTGAATTAAAAAAGACACACACACACACACACACACACACACACACACACACACAAAAAAACATGGACCTGTTCTTTGAAAAATCACAGTGTGCGTCTAAGCGCAGCCTTGGGCACATTTTCAATGAAGCGTCTAAAAATAAAAATACTGATCCAGCATCAGCGCTCAGGTTACGTAAATTACTCGGGGGGGTGAAACTGAAGAATTTTGGACACAAGCGGGGAAGGAGCATTTAGCTGCCACCCCCATACTTTAAAAAAAATTAATCATTGCTCAAACTGTGGCAAAGAACGGGTTGAAAATTACTCGCCATGAGCAATGGATGACACCGCTCACAGCTCATGATTCTCAGATTTCTGCTCAGCACAATAAAGACAAGAAAGTCATGACTTCTTTGGCAATAACTTCAGCTCACCCGATGAGAAAATGACCAGTCTCTTAGTAATAGCCTGTTACATTTTTTTTTCTACAAAGATATAAAAACGGTACTCATTATAACGAAAAGGGAACCAGAAATATTTCATCACCTAACTTTGACTTTCACGCCACAGTTAAGAAGTGAAAACATTTATTAAAAGTCTGTTTCAGTGTATAAAAGTTTTATTGACAGAACATAAAGATGTAGACCAAGAACCAATGTAAAAAGCAGCATTACTTTAACATAAAATATGAGGTCTGGCATCATTTTATAGTCACCATGAAAATCAACAACCCGTTGACCCATCTTTCAGTACTTGTTGGAGGCACTAAAGAATGGTCATTTCAGTAAAAAAACAAAAAACAAAACCAAATGATCACCAGATGCATCTTGTAATTGAAATAGGAATAGTAATAAAAATGGCCTCAAGCTTGTCAGCTGGAAACATTCTCTCACGTTAAACTAAATAAAGGCACTGTATGGGCTCTGTAAACGTTACCAGAGAACAAACGTCTTGAGTAACTGTCTTAACGCAACAGGATCATTGAGCCATATCCTTCCTTTCAAAAATGACAAATATGACTGATGGTTGCACAAATATGCACTTTTCAGTGAAAAAAAACCCAGTGGCTAATGGCCTCCTGCACGATACAGACTGGGTAAAAACATACACACCGTGCACAAGTGTCAACACCTGTACAGGCAGCCATTACGCTCAATCGCACACAGTGTGTCACAGCGGTAGAGTGGGGTCTTTTTGTCAGCAGGAAAGCGACTGCACGCTCAGCACTGCTGTACTGAAACTTTTCTAATATTCAACTCCTTCAGTTCTCATATCTCTTTGTAACACAGTCAGACACAGTATATCAGCAGGAAGGCTCAGTGTGCATTTAAGGTTCAGTCCTCGCTTTCAGTTTGATCAAATGGCAACGGTGTACGGTGTTGATGCAACCACACTTCCCCCCTCCAACACCACAGATCAATGTGTCTCTGGTACCGCTAACTTTAAGCCTCCTCGCTTCTCTGGAGATGTAGACCGATTTCCATTTGGTTCTCCAAACACTCCTTGAGCTTATCCTCCGTCAGCGTCAGCCGCTGCTCCAAGATCGAAACCGTCTGGAGGAAGAAGAGAAGACAGGAGGATAGGAACAAGACAAAGAAAGGAGGAAGGAGATGTATAAGAGAGAAAGAGCATGTCAGAGAGGGCTGCACAGCATCAGCCTGACAGTAATGACTATATAATGGTTGTGTTTGTGTGTGTTTGAGACAGATGTTGGGCGAGCAAAACAATCCAGCTGATTATCGTAGCGAAATCTGCTGCTCGAACTGAAAACACTACAGTCTCTGTGTCTGGCACGCACTCTCTCTTGTTCTCTCTCTCACACGGTTGCATAAACACACTTACTCACACAGAGAGTACAAGAAACTAGCTTTCCGATTCAGGACGGGAATGTGTGGGCAGTGAGATCACAGTGCGACATACTTTTCTTTTGACCACCCTCCAACAGTGGCAGTAATTGTTGCGTATTTGTTCCCGTACATTCGAGCGCAGTGTCATCCGAGCCCGTTTATGAGAGGGGCCGCCAGGTGTAATTTCCAGAGGTGTCACCATTAAAATGAAGACACTGCTCAGCATGGATGCGACTGGCAACGCCGGAGGTTTCGTGTTAATGTGAGAACTCACATTACACATTATGAACTTCATATCGGCTTCTGATATAAATGATGAAACACTTAATTCTACTTTTTAAAAATCTTTACGTGACAAAACCCCCAACTTCCAACAGCAGTCAGTAACGGCCTCAAAACTGCAATTCCAAAAAAATCAACAAAAAATACGGATAAAAGACCCTCGGGAGAGTTATGAAACAGCAAGTCTGCTCGTCTGCATGATCAGGCAAGAGTGAAACAACAAAATATTCGAAGGAAACCGGCATTTTTACCTCATCAGTGGCCACTGATGTTACTGAACCTGTTCTAAAAATTCTCAAGTGTAACATAGCTGCATGCACCAAAGAGGGGTCCAAGTGATTCAGCAGGGCTCAGTCGCCATGGCAACTTAATCTGGTCATGTTAAAAGCGTGACTTTGTGGACTGAAAGAACAAACATGTTTTTGCTTATTGTAGCACCTCCCAGTGGTCAAATGACTTTTTTTTTTTTTTTTGGTATAATCGAATTATTTGGTTTGGTGTCAAAATAAATGACACAGTTGCTAAGATATGACCTCATTTCCTGTTTGGCAGGATTGCCGGAAAGAAGTTCAATCAGCTGTAAAATAGATTTGATTATCTAAAAATCCACCTGAAAACTTGGCAGAAGAGTAAGGATGAAAAATTTGGAAACACTGTGGGTACACAGCTTTACAGCCTTGCTACTGCACTGAGGTCCAGTGAAAGATAAATAGGAGCCTCTGGTAATAGCCAAGAATAAAAACTGGGCTAGAAATGAGCATAATAGGTCTGCTACAATGTTACCTCCATTTTGAAGCACCAGGCAGCTTTTCTAAAGTACAGACACACGGTCAGGGTACAACAAACAGGCTTAAAGCAGCAACAATGCCTGGAGAGATCAGACTGTACACAATACAGAACTGAAAGAAACAAAAGATCAATAGCTGATGTCTTTGCTGTTCTCTCTCTCTCTGTGTGTGTGTGTAGGTGTGTGTGTGTGTGTAGGTGTGTGTGTGTGTAGGTGTGTGTGTGTGTGTGTGTAGGTGTGTGTGTGTGTGTGTGTGTGTGTGATTTTTATGCACTGTTGTCTTTTCTTCATAGCTTCGCATAATATATGTGAGGTTACTCTTACATTTCTAAAATTGTTTGTTCGGATATACATAAGTGTACTGCAATACATGTGTACTTTTATAACAATGTACAGTACAATTATGATACATTCACTTAATTTCTGCATTAATATCTGCAGGGCTTAAACTTAACTCTGACCAAACTCAGCACAAAAGCCTGCTCCATGTTTGTGCACCTCCAAGAAGGAAAAGAGTGAAATACAGAATTGGGTGAAAACATGATTCCTTATACTTGGGGAACGCTGGATAACCTAGTATTTTGTCATGGTTTTAGCTTTTCCTAGAGACTGCCAGATAGCTAGACCTGTGTAATCATACAGAAGGCTCTCAAATGTACTAAAAGGCAAAACCTCGTTAGCTCTTACACACAACCCTACTGGATACAGGAAGGCTTTGAATCCTGGTTATTACAGTAATGCAACTGGATGAACTTTTCACCCACTGTGGTTTATCTCAATGACTTTCTGAGCTAAAATGGATTATGTATGAAGGAGAGTTCAAACACAGGTGGAGCACAGATTGCGGCTCGCTGCGCTAATGCTACAACAAAATGTCCAAGAACAGTGCACCCATTTCTCTAACCAGTGGTAAAGCAGCCATACACTGTTTTTTATTTTCCTCTGCAAGCATAACAACCTTGTTACAAAATTGTAATAAATGTCATTTAATGGATAGTTAACCACAGGTCTTTTTTAAAGGCAAAAAGTCTCAGGAATCGAAAGAATAAGAGATAAACTGCCTTCAAAATCATGTGGCAAAGTAGTCTTACCCAATCTCCAGTTTACTCTGGCATTCAAGTGTCTTTCATACATTCAAATCAGCTGTGAATGCACTGAAAACATATTTTTTAGTTTTAAAGTCTAGATTTGTTTAATTCTTTTCTGTCTCTCTTTGCGGTTTGCCAAGCACTGTGAATGTCCTCTATGTTGGAAAAGCGCTACAGAGACAAACAGCCCTTGGATTGTAATTCTAACTATGAGGTGTAATAAACAAGGATATGAGTCTAAATATGATTCATTGAGATCTCCTTGGCTGTTTGCTTATTTTACAAAAGAAAAGACGATGAAAAGCAGGCAGAGCACCTTTTCTACTCCAACTCTCTTTTAGAAAGTAAGCAGCATTTAAAAATCTGACAAAGAGTTTGAAAAGACATCTGAGCTAAATGCTACAACATAGCTCCTTTTTTTCAAATCACGAAAAAAATGACAGTAATTCTGAATGAGTCTTCTGTAAACAGTTAAGTGGCAATCCTGCATCTCTTACATAACTGTTTTACTGAGCTAATGTTGCCTGGTGACAAACATAATCACAGCGACTAAGCAAATTTGGATGGAAGGGCTTGGCAACAGAATTTGGTTGAGGGCAGAAACAATCAAACAGTAAACACAACATCCCCAGACAGATTAGGCGCTCTAGGTTTGGGCCAGTAAGAGCATGTAAGTATGTCAGCATGTCTCGACCTGTAATTGTACGGTATGCTGCGCTTTGTGCCAGTGAGGGCAATTTTGAAATTACTAAAAAGCAGCACAGAGATGAGTCACTCGCAATATTTAGTAAAATGTAACCAGCGGTGGATGAGATGTGACACGCACATGGATAAATGAACAGGCACAATAAAAGACAAGGTCAAAGATCGTCAAATTTAACACACTACTGTACAGAACTCTTGAGCTTCCCCTTCTTTTTCATATTTTGCTTCTAAGGAGATGGACTTATAATTTTTTTGAAAGTGGTCTTGAGCAACAAAAGTCTTTTGGCTCAGGCTTTCCAAAGTTTACTCTTTGAACGTTGAATGCTTTTTCACTCATTTTCAGTCCAGTTCTTGCACTTGACCATTTTTAAAGGAATGTTGCTTTTTGTTTGTGTTTTAAGACACTAAACACTGACCTGTGAATCATTCAAGCATGAAACGGCACCCAATGTAAGGGATGAACCAGTGTTGTGTCTACACATAATAGACAGGGAACCAGTTTGGTTCAGAACCAAAGGCACTTTTTGTTACTAGCAGCCTGTTGCAAAAACACAGAATTTGTTCCGCTGGGGAAAAAGGGAAAAAGGACTGAGGTATGCCAAGCTATACAAGAACTGGACTGAAAACCAGCGGTACAGAGTGAATACAGCTCAGGAGAGAGTTAAAACAGCGAGTGTCCCCAGCTTTCTTTAAAACACAGTGGAGGCTCTGTCATGTCTTGGGGCTGCATTTGAGCCAGTGTTGCTGGGGATCTTTTTCAGAATTCACTCTATCATTTGCTACAATCAGGAAATTGCTTAAAAATATGTGACTGAATGACATCTGTTGCTGGATAAGAAAACATTTTTTAAAATTCATCACCTGTCTTTTCTACTTCATTTTGCCATGTGGAGAACAGGTGTTTCAGTGGTTGAGCAAATAACTGTGAAACCAAAACACTACCTCCATTTTCATGTTACAGTGCAACAAGTGGAAGGTATTTCATGCAGGCTCCCTACATCTATGTGGATGTTAAATAAAGAGCTGAAGTCATGGTGCCTTGTCCAGACTAGCCCCAGTTCCACTAACTATGGTAGCTCATTACAAACTCGTCCAAGCAGTCCTCCTTTATGAACAACCTGAACACGTTAGTGGGGTTTTACCATCCAAAATGTGTCCACGACAGAAACTCAGAGGCACTCTTTTTTTTTTTTTGTCGTCAAATTTTTCCTATTTTAGAGGTTCAGTCCTGCAATTAATGGAGATGTTTGAGCTGACTTGCTCTTTGACTTTCCTCTGAACCTCGCCTCTTTTATGGTGCTTCCTAAAGCCCACTATAAAAGAGAAATAATAAATAAGCACCAATGTGAGGCTGGTTTTCAAAAGAGGCTGTGCAGGTTTTCCCAGTTCTAAAACAACTCAAAACATTGTCTTTCTATTATGAACCAAACGACTTTAGCTCAGAGAAGTTCCTACACGTTACAGAACTCCCATTTTAATCTCATCACTCCTCTGCTGACTCCACAGAGCCACAATATGAATAAACAAACACATGTTGATGCAGGAACTGACAAAAACTATTAAAACGCTTAGTCTCTGATAGTCTAAGATACACATCATGAGGCACTGAGTTCAACACTGAGTGGGCGAGTAATGTTTTCTTTTGGGTTGTCAAACTAGATAAAATCTCCTGCTATTTCATGCGTTGTGTGAGATGTTGTATTTCCGCTTTCTCTCCTTCCCTCAACCTGCCTCCGCTTTCCAGATCAATACTACCCCGTTTAACTCACTAACCTGATATGGCTCCCTGTTTCTCAGCCAAGCCAGCTATTGGTGTCTCTGTGTGTGTGATTTTTGCACGTGTCCCCAGGCAGCGGCAACATAATACAGGCATATAGTTTTCATGTGGAGTGGAAACCAAATCTTTATGCTCCTAAAAATAGAAAGAGCTGTTTTTCTTTCCTTTCCAGAACACATTATGTTCTCCAGTGCCCTGAGCATTACTAGGGTCTTTTACAAAGTCTTTCAGGTTTGTTATGACCTGTGCTACAAGAGTCTGAAAGTCAAAAGAAGGCAAACTAGTGCTGGTTCGAGGTGGAAAAGTTGATTCTTTGCTCTAAATTAGGTTAATAAATACACCACGACCACATGAAAAGAACAGGAAAAAAATACATTAAAGTAGAAACTACAAAGTTTAAAGAAAGGAACAATCGCCCACAAGAAGCTAAATGATGGGGATAAAAAGAAAATCAAATCACACTAATAATCAGCAGGTGTGGGGTGTGTATACATATCCACATCTAAACCATTGTGTTGGCAGAAAGCCACTAAATAGCCCACCAGGTAAGACTAATGTTTGTAAGACAGCATAAAGCTCAAAGAGCAGGCAAAGGATTTTTTGTTTAAGAGACATGGCAAACTTTAACTCTATGTAAAAAGCAAGAGGACATGAGACTTTAAACATCTGTCTGTAAATCACATTATGAGACACGTCTTAAGCTACTTATTATCACTAAATGAAAGGATTAATTTGGCTGTAGGTCAGGTGGTAGTGTGGGTCATCTACTAATTGGAGGTTGGGGGTTCTACGCCTGGCTGCTCCAGTCTTGGAGAGGGCAAAACACTGAACTTAAAGTTTTTCTGAGATGCATTCATTGGAGTGTGAATGTTAGATAGAAAGCACTTAGGCACAGAAAAAACTACCTGAATGGATGTGCATGAGGCATGCTGTATAAAGAGCTCCAGTGCTCCAGTAGAGTAGAAAAGTGCTACATAAGAAACAGCCCATTCAGACTGACCTGCAGAATCCTGAATTACATTCAGTGACATATAATTCACAGTTCCTCTGAAAAAAAAAAAAAAAAAAAAAATCATCCATCCATTTTCATCTGCTTATCCAGTTCAGAGTCATGGCAGGAGTGGAGCTAGAGCCTATCTCAGTTGTCTGAGGGCGAGAGGCGCGGTACACCTATATATATGAAACTACAGCCTGACTATTTTATGTGTCCACCAACTGCTAGTTGTTTTTAATCCTAACACGTATTTGTTCCTTATAAGCAAAGTATGACTTCTTGACTTATGGTCAAAAATGTGTTATGTGAGTCTTAGCGGCCTTGACCTTTGACCTTAAAGTTCAAAAAAGTTCATCTCTGAGTCTAAGTCTACATTCCTGCCAAAATTTCTTCCACCAACGAAGATCCCGCGAGGTGTTCCTGACATATCAGGGTGATGGAGAAGACTGAAATAGATGAAGAAATGAAGGGATGAAAGGACAACCCCAAAGCATAATGCCTTCGGACATGGGTGTCGACGGCCCCTAACCATCTCTCCGAGTAAACTGATGGCTTAACATGAACTTTTAAAAAAAATGTAGTCCAGAATCTAAGGGATAAGGTTCAGAGTAATGCAACATATGCTAATACTTTTAACCTTTTTTTAGGCAAAGAGTCAGCTAAAAAATAAAATAGTATATTTAAGATTTTAACAAATACAAGTTAACTAATACAACACCAAACTACTGGTACCAAAAAGCAAATACTGGCCTGTATACTAACACAATCATGTTGTTAACAGACTGGAAAACATGAATACAGCCATTCCTTATCCCAAACCCAGTTTAACCTTTACAAGTGTACATCTGTTCTCTCTTAAAATCAGTTTAAATTCATTTGATTATTTCACTGAAATACTGAGGTAGTAAATCGAGCCTGTCATGAGCATAATGTTCATCTTACAAATCAGATTTCTTCAAGTTCCTCATTATCAAAAATACTGGAAAGAATTTAAATTCCTCAGAGAGCGAAAAATAAAGGTTTCCTTAGAGAACAGTGGTTTATGTTCGAGAGCCCATTCTTCACAGAAACTGATTAAAAATATTGTGAGAAAGTGCTCTCAGGGAATTTACAGTCCATTAACATGTTCCTTTCACATTCTCCTAATATTCCTTAGAGCTTCAGTTTAGCATCTTTAACAAGAACATAAATTCTGTGCTCATGGCCATGTCTGTGTTCATCCAGAAACAATATAGTTTCTCCTGGTCATAAATGTACAAATACAACACTGATCAAAAACAAAGAAAATGTAAAAAGAAATAGAATGAGGTTAGTTAAAGAAGAGTAAAAACTAAAACTGAGACTGTCAATAGATTTTAACCTACTTATATCGGTTTCTGGACACAAATTTCCCAGCATTATTTTTCTGTTCCTGAACATGATTTCTCTCCAGTCTCATATGAACAGATTCATGTTCACAGACATGACTTTTCTTAACTTTAACTTTTCTTACTTACTTAAAAAAGTCCATATGTTCCATGTGTTGAAGGGTGGGGCGGGGGTTGGTGGTGCAGTGAATCATTTTTGCTACTCACACCAGACACCCAAGTACAACTCAGACATGTCACTGATTTTCACAAATCATTTCTATTATTTTTTAATATGCTATTAAATCACAACAAATTACACGGAAAGATTTAGTCAGTGCAAACAACTTAGATTTAGAAGAAGATCATCGTTTGGTCTAAAGTACTTCTTCTTTTAAAGCTCTGTTTTCTTGGTTGCCATAGCGATGCACTGTCTGGACAACAAACCTCCCACAGATACAAACTATACTTACTTCCTTACATTACACAGAAATTTGTGCTGACTGTCAGGAAAAATAAAAACAGTAGAATTCACTTCCATAAACACAAACAAACAGACTGACTATGTCATATTTTGCTATGAGGCTGAACTCGATGGACAAACACGTAGAATAACCAGAGAAAGAAAAATGTCATACAAAGAAGAGAACAGTTAACATGATAGCCATGAAATACTGTACCCTAATGCAAAACCAGTGTATTAAAAAATCCTCCTGGAGATACAAGAAAAGGGCTGTTATAGGCCGTTTCCAAATAAATTTAATTTTCAAATATCTGAAAGCCGACAGCAGGCTTTAATTGACATTTTCATACTGATCTTTTTCTTTATCCATTTCATCTGTCTATTTATTTGTTATTTAGACTGTCTGATTATAAAAGGAGGTGGAAAATATGGCACGTTATATGTTAATATGACCTGATTTCAGCACAGATAAAAATTTAAAAAATAAATTAAGAGCGAAGAGAGGAGAGAGAAAGCGTTATGGCAGCTGAGAAATGGGAGGGGGCAGACAAGAGAAAAAAGCAGCTAACACAGCAGACTCTGAGCCTTTGGAAGATTCAGTTTAATGTTGAATTATTCATCATCTTTCCTCAAGTATTAGAGTTACAAAGAAATGTAATGGTGAAAAACAGTGCTCGAAAAAAGGTTTATAAAGGAGTAGGACCGGAATAAGTAATGTTGCCTTGTCAGTCGAATCTCCAGAGGATGGGCGGCAGTAGCTAAATTACACTTTGAACTAGCTAAGAAAGTAATACGAGCACCTTAGATTGTTTCAGGTCACATCTCTTTTCAATGACCAACGACTGAGCCTGCGTCAGAGTTACTTTTTGTCCGGCTGCAGAGTCAAAGTTAAAAAAAATATTGGTACAAGTGCTAACCCTCAGACTTCTAGCAGATACATGTATGGTCTTAATCACGTTGCCATCCGCCTGGCAACGTGATGACAATACCCCATCAGGCATTTACAGATGAATGAATTCAAGCCATTTCCTTCATCTTTTTCAAACTTTGCACACCTTCCAAAGCCTTCCACGTTAAGACTTGTTAACTACAAGTGTTCTTCTTTCCATTTTCTGCATTTCTTGAGATTCTTTTCATTTGGCTTTTAACAGCAGCCTCAACAAGACTACTCTGAGTGAGAGTTTGTGTGAATATAGAAGGAAAACCTACATAAGTACTATAATTGAGTGCAAGAGTACAAGTTTGCAGCCCTGTGGAAAAACTAATACACCCTTACTGCTTCCATAGGAATTCAGAGGGTAAGTAGCAGCCAGGTGCTTCTAATCAAATGCACTTGATTAAAATCATCAAGGAAGTGTGAGCACCTCTATAAAAGCTGGAGTCTGGCTAGTTTGCATTAACGTGTGTGTTAACACAATGCCATCCCAAGGTTAGACGGTGCATTGCCCCTCTTAGCATGTTAAATGTTAAAGTTTGTGACAGTGCAATTTGTGCAGGACAAAGCCTTTTTTCTCTAAAAAGAACATGGCAGCATGGCTTTGCTTTGCGAAGCTGCATCTGAACAAAAGACAAGAGTTGTGGAACAACGTCCTATAAATGGACGAGATCGGAGTGCAGATGTTTGGTTGTACTGCGGGCCGCATTTTTAGCAAACACCTCATATCATTTATTTGGCAAAACAGCTAAAAAAAAGAGCAGAAATTACAGGGTATTTAGCAGTGGTTGGTATATACCACATGACCACAATATCCATGATTTTACTGCTGGCCATCCAGACCTTGTTACATAATATACTGCCCTATTTTCTCTTTTTCTCAGTCACTGCCTATATGTTTATAACAAATCAGCGGCTTTATATGGTGTGAAGAGAATGACTCTGTTCTGGAAATAACTGCAACCATTTGGGAAGGCCATTTTTTTCCCAGTGACAGCCTGAATATGAAATATTGCTATAGGTGAACAGAACATTCCCTCTTTAAAATGTAAGAAAAAGCTTACAGAAACCAAGATGCATTTTCTCTAATATCTAGTCCTAGAAATGACATCGCCCATGTTTCCACTAACCAAGAATGAAACAAATTTCCAAGAGAGCCAAATAGCAAACCAGATGCAGATGGTCCATCTGGTATCGGGGCTGGGGTACAGTAGGCTTGAAAGAAAAAGGCTGGCACCACCCCCTGGGAGGGGTCAGCTAGCTGGCAGTTCCTGCCCAATATTAAACGCTCCCACATGGTGAACTACAGTTTGAAGCTCAAGAAAGGAGAGGCGAAAGAGCCAGCGCGAACCCTTTGACAGAAACACACGGATACAAGGAGTGATTCTGTGTCTCTGCAAGGCCATTAAGCATTTACACTTACTATTCGAGAGTAAGGCAATAAGTGCTGCTAGCACGCATATATGAATGATGTATTTTCCTCAGAGTGCACAAGCTCGGAGCTGAAACACTGCATCGAGTACAGAGAAAGACCAAACATCTTTCTGCTGTCTCAGCTCCATCTCGTTCAGCTCTTTACATCTGTGTCCTCTCGGTGCCCTGTTTCCTCTCTCCTGCCTCTTCCTCATGACTTTAGTCTCCTTTTTTTCAACCACATGACAAGTTGTTTCTCTCACCTGCTGACTTTGTACCTTGAACAATTTTATTCTGTTTAAATACTTTAAAATTCTTTGCCACAGGCAAAAAGAAAGTTTCTTGTGTCTGTATTTTTGTCTTGCTGTGTTGTGTTTCTATCAAATTAAACAGAGCTACAGGCATTTCATTTAATACTGTTTAAGTTCGCCTGCAAAAAGTTTCAAGTGAAAATTATAGAGAAACTTTTTGCAGAGCCTTAAATTGTTTCTGACATTTATTCCCCGTGGCCTTTCAGTGTCCAACACTAATCGCATTTATGTAGTTAAAAAAAAAAGACAACAAAAAAAGGACATATATTGATAACAAACAGAGCTTGCGGAGTTTAAATTGGTTACTTCTCTTTTTCAGCTCTTCCTCAGTGATCTATTTTTAGTCCTCCAGGCTCCGGTCTGGCCTTCACCAGATACAGAAAAACCTATGGTGTCGGTGTCTAAAGGGTAAATGGACAGGCTCTTGTATATTGCTTTTCTACTCTATTTTACTCTTTATGAAAAATGTCTCATACACCCACTCACACATTCATACAAGCACTTTCTTCAAGTGCTTTCTATGTAACGTACACACACACACACACACACACACACACACACACACACACACGCTCCGATCATCGCATCAGGAGCAACTCGGGTATCAGTATTATGCTCAAGATACTGTACTTTGGCAAGCAGACTGGAGCACCCAGGAATCAAAGGGAAGCCAGGAATTGCATATGATCATCTTAGTCAATGAAAATATAATCCTTATATATAAAAAAAGGGTTTATATACAGAAGAAATTGATGGCGATGACCAAATGAATATAAAGGACAGATTTCACAAACAAACTTTAGCCATACAGCAAGTTTCTTTTTTTAAGCTTTTGCTTTGGAGGATGTTAAGTACAATTACATTTTGGAGCCCAATCTTAAACAGCTAATGCGCAGATCCCCAGTCTCGGTACATCTCACCTTCTGTAGAGAATAACTGCTATAACAATACTGAAATATAACAATAAATGTGAGGAATAAAACTAAACATAACTGCATAGCATTAGAAAACCAGACAACACTGTGAGGTTGTGGAGGGTTTTTTTTTATGCTTCTTTAATGTCTCTGTACTGCAGGCTGTAAAGCAAATGATGCTTTTGTTCTGAAGAGTATGAGTAGGAGGCACAAAGTACAGTACACTCTGTCATGAAAGACCAGGACTACTTCTGCTTACCTGAGTGAGAATATCCAGTTGGCCTATAATGTGTTCCAGGGTGTTGGCTAGACCAGGTGGGACCCCTCCATCTGAAGCCTGGGACTGTGCTTGACCCTGGGGTGAATGCTGCGGTAAACTCTGCGTTTGTGTCTGATGGGCGGTGGAGGAACTGATGCTGAGGCTTCCATTGGCATTGGAATGAGATGCTCTGCTCTGGATGCCAATCTGTCTGTAGCTCTGAGTGTGGGCAGCAGTTTGAGAGTCCTGCCTTTTAAATTGCTGAGCTGGATCAGAGGTCTGGAAACAAAGAGGACAGTGAGAGTGAGAGTTGTTAGAAACTTTGATATCTTGGATGTGTGCCTGTTGGGAAAGGGAGAATCTTTTCTGTTGTAGATTGTGCCACCAGTGTCATGTGATATGATAAGAAGTGTACTGATAGAAACGGGGTTGATATTTATTCAATCTCTACACGAAATCAAATAAAAATCTTTTTAAAAAATTGAATATTACTTAGTGAAAACAAAATTGCTGCTCTGGTTGACAGAAAAAGGTTTTAAATTAGAGACAATCGAGGAATCGCCTACATAAAGTGGCAACAGCGGTAATATTAAATATTAAATTTCCTGACAAAAATAAGTCAACAACTATTAATATCAATGCAGGGTGAGTTTTTGCTCAATGTCACGGATATTTGTCATGCATATCTACAATAAAAGGTGCCTCCCACAAAAACACCACCTCATCTATACCTTTATGAAAACTGCTCAAATGCAAACCCATTCTACGTGCTGTTCTTGAGCTGACATGAAGGCTACATGAAGTTTGGACGTCTATACCCATTGACTCTGCAGAAAGTTGGTGACCTCCGCGCACTATGCACCTCAGCATCCACTGCCCCCAATGTAGCCTACAAGTTCATGGGTGAGCTGCTGTTGTTCGCAATAGCTTCCACTTTGTTATAATACTAGGGTATTTCACAACGGGACTTGTCACATAAGTGGCATTCTATCACAATGCCACGCTGGGATTCGCTAATCCCCTAAAAGCGACCCATTCATTCACAAATGTTTGTAGAAGCAGTCTGCATGGCTAGGTGCTTGATTTTATACACCTGTGGCCATGGAAGCGATTGGAACCCCTGAATTCAACGATTTGGATGTATCTGTGAATACCTTTGGCAATATAGTGTAATTAAATAAACAAACAAACACCCAATGACTAGTCTCATCGTCCCCCTAGTTGACTGGCAAAATCTTTGGTCCAGAACTCATTTGGAGCTTAAAGAGCTTAAACATTACAGTCTGAATGGAAACCAGTGTTGACTCACTGCTTCACACACACACACACACACACACACACACAAAAGGCTAAGTCTGTCGGCCTGCGTTGTGATTAATTCAGTGAGGCACAAACACATGAAGCTCGGTGACCACATCTCTCCATCACCATGTCTACATGACTAAATTTGTCCACACGTATACGTTTCCTTATATTTCTGTCTGCCTTTGCAGACCTCTGACTGATTGCGTACACGTGTGCGTGTGTGTGTCTGTGTTTACGTATATATTGTGTCACCTGTCCTCCATCCCAGTGAGGGAGACAAAAAGTGTTTAACTCATCACACATGCAGACTGAAGCCTATTCACACTCAGCTCAACACGTCAAACTGTGTTGTTCCTAAATGAGTGGAGCTGTCAGCGATTGCTTGGCTCATCACATCTGCCACAGACGTAGCTTATAAGTACAGCCAGAATAAAACGAGCATGGGTTCCCTGCAGTCATGTACAAAGAGTCCAGGAGATGATCTTTGAGTGAGTATGACATGTGGACCTGTCTGTCCATGTGTCATACTCACAATATCAGAAATATCATGCAAAGTTACTGTTGAAAAAGTGGCAGTGACAGAAACTGTATAAAAGTCAGTAAATATGATACAGGCAGCCCACGGATAGTGCGCCGCGAGATAAAACAATATGTAGAAGCCGTTACAGGCTGAGACTTTAAATTGCAGAAGAGGAACTTCATCAACAACATTAACAGTTAACTGTAGCTTGTTTATACACAGGATATTTGATTTAGTCATTTTTAAAATGACTTAGCGCCTGTTGATCATTTAGCTTGACAAATTTGCACTTTTTCCAGCTTGTTTCACCAACTGACGGGATTCACCAACATTTCTCGATAAATCTGCTGCCATGCAGCCGCAGCTCTCTGAACTGTTCAGTGCGTGGCCAGAGAGCAGAGCAGCAGCACATTCGGTGGACCAATCAGAAACCAGACAGAAGCATGAATGAGCTGCAAATGTGTCTTTTCCATTAATCGTTAATCTTGATAGATGGGTGTAGTAGATTAAAGTGCATTCCAGGGTTTATATCCTATCTGTCCTTCCACAGGCTGTATGGAAGTATCACTGTATTTTCATAAGTTTTAAAGCTTATGTATGCATGTGGGCGGCAATGCTGTTGCTAAAACTATAAATCAGTCTGCTAACTCAACATGCTCTGTACCACCTTCATCTAACGAGAAGTCGGGGAAAACCCCGTTACTCACAAATGTACATGCAAGTACATGTAAATGTGCACATAAACATGGTAACCATCCTCCTAATGAATCACCTGGAGTGGAAAAACCAACAGTGGAAAATTTCCTGAGGCCAAATTAAACTCTTAGTCTGAAACAGCCAGCCATCAATATACCTCACAAGCTGCATAAAAAAATACATACACACACACACACACACACACACACATACATATATATGTATATATATATTTCATCACATTAGTCTGACACACACACACCTTTCAGCCTTTGCTGCAGAAAGAAGCAGAAACGTTTTGTTTTATTTAAAAGCATAGGCTACAATGACAATTCTCTTCTCTGTAACTTACTGGCGTCTCAGAGGAACAGCTAAATGCACCCTCCTTCCAAGTGAAACGTGAAAAATCCCAGGGTGTCTTTCACAACACAGGGCCAGCAGGGTGACATACTTATGGCTGACAGGCCAAGTAGTCTATTTAACTCCCTGTAACATGTCTAAATAGTCTATTTTACCATTGCAATGCCTTTTTTTTACCTGCCACTCCAAGACGTCTCTGGATCGCTTTACAAGCGCTTCAACTTCAGCTGCTGCGCATTTGACAAAATAAGTGAGCAAAGGTGCTAATTTGTGCTAAATGGCGACCCATAAAATGTTTCCCCCTGTGGCACAATGTTTATATCAAAATCACAGTCTACAAAAGTGCAATTTTCCTCATTTGCAAGACCTGTGACTTTGACTATGAGCTAATCAAACACACCTTAAGCTATAGTAAGTTAAAAAGTTGAATATATATTATTAACTTTTGTTCATTTTCTTGGGTATCCCTGCTGCCACTGGGTAATAAGCAGGTTGCAACCTGAACAAGTTGGCAGTCCATCTCAGAGCTAACACATAGAGACAAGCAAAAATTCACACTTACGGCCAATTTAGAATCACCAATTCACCTAACAAGCGACGTCTGTGGCCTGGGGGAGGAAACCTGTGTAGGCACCGTGCCTGCACCAGTTTAGAGCTTGACACCTACTTGCTGTGAGGCGACAGTCCTAACCACTGCACTGCCACACCGCAACTGATTAAATTTAACTGGCTGAAGCACGATAGTCGTTATAATTTTGCGAGCTGGTGAAACAATGAAAGGAAATTGTTTCGTGGAAGGAAAAGCGCAGACGTGAACAATCTAAATCAGCGATGGCTGCATTCCCTTTAGCTGATTCATTGTTATGGTCTTGTTATTGTACATGATAAAATATATCATTAATATTGCCAGTGACACCTGCTGTATCTATAATATTTAAGCATTTGCTATGAAAAAAGTCATGTATAAAAACTCTCTGTAGTCCCAATGCTATATTTTTGACACTTTGAATTACTGCTGATCTTTATATGGTCCATAGAGAATAAGGAGTGGCAAGTACTTTTGAAAAGAAATGATAGAGGTAGCGGTGCATTTATACTTATTTCAGGTACCTTATCAGTTGTGACGTGTCCATGACAGACAGGTCAAGGGGAAAAAAGTTGATAGAAGCTACTTTTAGCCATAAAATAAAATGGTTATAAGCTCATTACCATAAAAGCGGTCGGTCCTGTCAGTCAGCTAAAGTTAGCTCAAACAGCTACAGTGTCAGCAGCAGCATTATGGGTCACCAGTTTAATGTCAAAACACTTTCAGGCACAACTTATCTTTTCTTACATTAGATCTTTATTATGTTGTTCATGATAGTAATAAACCTGTATCCAAGTATGCCACTAGTGTGATATCAATAAACTCCATTTAAATCATTTATAAAAGACTACAAAGTTGAAAATAATAGCAGTCAATTTAATGAGGAGAAAACATCCCTATTAGATATCTCTTCTTAAACTTTCAAAATCCAGTGGATAATGAATGGAAACATTATACTGTGACATTATATTTGATTCATATCACACTCAAACAGAAATGTAGAGAACAAACAGGAAAATTGGTTTAAAACTGCAAAATGCTGTCAATCTATGAGTTTCCACAGTCTATTTAGGGATCATTTCTATTCTTACTTTAAATTAATCACAGTCATTCAGGCAATGATTCTCTTTTACACTAGTCCTAGCGCAGATGGCACAGCTGGTGATAATGGCTCTTGTTGCTCTGCCACTGCATACAGTGTAAAGCATCAGCATCATCTCCTCACTGATCAAATAAGGCTGCTAGGTGTGTGGGTGTCACAAGATAACCGTAACACGTAGACAAACATTTTCACCAGCTGCTGATATCTCAGTTAATTAGAGTGAAGCGAACCTTTTACGAGAAACTGCTAGTGATGGTTTTTGATGAATGAAGCCTGAAGTTACTCGGCCTCGATTGTGCCTCTCGACTCCACTACAGACTCAAAAAGGGAGGCCGTTTCTCACTCTCATTTTTTATCTGTCCTTGACTGGCTCTCTCATCCTTTTCTTTTATTTTACTGTTTTTTTTCTGCTTTCATTTTCCTCTCCCCCTCCCAGCTCCCCAACAGGTGTCTCTTAATGCCTCTCAAATTTTCTCTTTTCAATATCATCTTGCTTGTTTTCTTCTCTCCCGTGCTTGTCCTGCTTTCCCACTTTCTGTACCTTCCAGCTCTTCCTCTCCCTGCTCCTCCTTGCTGATGCCCTCTCGCTCCACTAGACCATTAGGTTCTCTTTAACTCCACTTCTACGCTGTCTTCGGCAGTCCTTTGTCACACCCTCCTGCCTTTCTTTTTAGCTCCTGATGTCAAATGCATTCAGCTCACACTGTCAGAACAATATCGCCGGCCTTATCTTAAAGATTCACACACATAAATGCAAACAGAGCCGTGCATCTGAAACATCTGTGACTGATGGGGGTTTATTTGCACTACAAAGTGAAGGTGATTCAGCGATAATGGTAATAAAATGATCGAGGAAATTGAAGTTCAGCAAGTGCAGTCTCTGAACACCCATCCCACACACACACACACTTTCCACTCCACATCCTAAAGCTGAGCCACACAGTGTAGTGGTTTGTGTGTGTGTGTGTGTTGGGCTGTGAAGGAAAGCCTGCTGTGAGTTTGCAGCTCGTCTGTCTGCACACGTGAGCATGAGAGAGACCCAGATGTGAAGCTAGAGACAGAAAGTGGGGGAAGGGGTGGAGGGTAGATGGAAGGATTAAGGCGGATGTGATCAGAGAGCGCTGATCTGCCTGTCAGCAATAGATGGCACTGGCGCGCGCGCGCGCGCACACACACACACACACACACACACACACACACACGTTAATGCATCTATGGCCACACCACAAACCAACAGCAAATTAAGATTTGCTTAGCTGTGTTGAGCAGAGACAACCTGAAGCACACACACTTTCAGTCTTTAGCCGGAGAGACCTCATCTTGCAGCTGGCTTACTGTGTTTAACAAATAGGCCTACATGTTCCTGGTACAGTTCCCATCACTGGAAAATTATCACGAAGCTTCACATTCCAAGTATGTTAAAAGATAAGCGTATCAAATTGGCTTCTTGTGAAATCCCTGTGAATTTGATTCTGAGAGAGTAATGGGTATGGGTGGCCTTTGCCCCTGTATGAATAAACAGAGCATTACTGTCTCATTAGACAATTTCTTCCTGGTGTGATGAATTTCTGCCAAAGGCATTATTGTGTAATAGCGGATGATCAGCAGAGGAAGAAGGGTGGTTTTAACACCTGTTTGTCATTAGATGATTTAAACACAACCATCTCATAATTATCTCATCATTTCTAAAAATGTTAAATGTTATACTGATGAATTATTAGCATATTACTGTACACGGTAAATGCATATCCACTTGCTATTAGGAGTAAAAGTGGGCAACATGTTACTAGCAAATAAGTACTAGCATTATCAGTGTTATCCAGGTCACATTAGAGTCCTTTTTCAAAATAGAAGATGTAGTTGGTCGCCAATTTATGAAGTGTAACTAGCTTCGTGTACCCAATTTTGTCTACCCATTCTGTCAATGAGTGTATGGAAAATTAAAATAAGTAAATCAAAAATAACAGTACACAAAATACAAAAAGTTCCTTCAACTTCAAGTAGCTTTAGCCAGGGATACTTAAAGTGTGTGCAAAATACCATAAAAAAAATAGCCCACAAAAAAATATTCATTTTTGTCAAGGTGGCCAAAATATAAGCAAACTAGATATTCAAATGCTTAAATGTCTAAAGGACATCACAAAGCGAGCGTGTTGTGAAAAAGTGACGATGAGCATCAGTAACACAGCATTGTTATATCTTAGAAACTATGATCCTCATAAATGTGGTATGTATTGTCAACATATAGAAAGTATTGTAAAAAAACATTTAATATATCAAGTGGCGCCCTCTTTAGGACTGATCTGAAAGTGATAATAACACCACATAGAGCTATTTAAAATGCTTTCTTTTGTTTGTTTTGAAAAACAACGTAAAACTTGATATTTGAAACTTGAGGGTTATTACTAAACATTAACACTAAACAACTAATTTTACGTAACAATTAAATGAAAATGATTACAATAATTTTAGCAGAATACTAGTAAATTAATATGGGTTAAAGCTGGGCAAATAACCAAAGCCCGAACTTTGTGGTTGTTTATACTGTAATGTGTGTGTGTGTGTGTTTAAGTGAGCTGCCTTGGGGGAAATTTGTGTTCTCGGAGTGCTTTTTGTTAACTATGTTACAAGACTGTAATGTTCCTTTCATACCTTTGGAGTCAGGGGCTGTAGCACATTGATGCATGCTTCTACATTCGACTTTATATTCTTATGATAAGGATACAGGTTTTTGATATTAACTGTAAACGGGCTCACATTTTCTGCATTTCTTTAATTAGCCTGCAGTGGGATGTTTGGGTGCATGATGGGCAGCAGTGTTCTGCAACGTCTGTGGTTTCTGCTTTCTGCCAAACAGCATCCTGTTTACTATATTTTGTTTCTCTGAACATAAGTCAATTTATAAAAGCACATTAGATCCACTTTTCCCATATTAGAGCATCTCTATGATTCCTCAATCCCTTTAAACTCATAAAGCCTTTGAATACCCTTTCTAAGAGATGCAAACTATCAAATTTAGGCGAGCAGTTGACATTTCTCTCTCCTCTGCTTCCTCTCAGGCGACACGTGTGTGAGACTTGTGGCAGTATAAGAGAGATAAAAGGGCTTGTATTAATAATAAATTATGAACGGCTAAATTATACATGAAAAGGAAAATCTAGGAAGCTTGCACTTCCAGGTGCAGCTCCAAGCATTACTTAAACTGTAACAGTTGGTAACTGGCAGGATCTATTACTGTTGTGTTTAATGACTTGAAGTGAAAATCTGTAAAGAGATGCTAAATAGCAGGTCTCCACGTGAGGGCGACATGTTTAATTCATGTCAGAAAAAGGTCAAACTCCACGTGTCTCTATTACTTCATCAGTCAAATCAGACTTGTAGTCTAATCATTACAACCAGAATGACTGTGAAAAACCTAATGAATCTCAGATGAATTTATTTACTTAATTATGTATTTATCTTGGTGTTCAGCTCAGCTATAGAGTAATTTGCATATATCGATTGTCAAGGTAATACCTGCCATCTCTATCAGGATTATGTAACCAGGAAACAGCACTGTGGATACGTTGGACACAGTTTCTAATGGAAAAACAAACAAAAAAGAAAGGGAAATAAACCATAAAAAAGGAACAAAACTGTATATTATGCCATATTTTCACTTTTAACTTTCATCCTATACACAAAAAACACACAAGTAGATTTAGAAGGATGTGGACACAGCCGTACAATGATATCACAATATTTCAAGGAAATGTGTGATAATGAAATTTATGGTGATATAGAAAATACTGAAGAACATTTTATCTGTGATTGAAGCTTGCAGGCAGCGGCATTTATTAGTGCAAATAAGATGAAGGGCATTTTCAATCCATCTTTTCCAATGATCTACTGTCACTGATGACAGACTACTTAATTCAAAGTGTGAATATATCGCCAGCAGTAGCAACAACAGCAGCAGCAGCAATGGCAGTGACACAGCAGAAGTCACATATAAGCATAAAAGTAGCCTTGGTAGCGTTTTCCATGGAAGTTTTAAGTAAACACACAACACGACTGCTTAACACTTTACTTTAACAACAGCAATAACCAAACTATCATAAAACTGAAATTCAAAAACATTTTCTACCTTTGTTTTTTCACTAGCTGTCTAAAGCTCTGCCTTTTCACCATGTAACCACATCAGAAATGTCCTTCCTGTCGTATGGACTGCAGTTAGCAAGAGCTCCACCAATGAGTCATTTGTTTACTTTTGGGTTACACAAAAATACCAGCTACTAGTTATCTCATCCTTGGGTGTCTTCATGTTTTGGTTTTACTCGATGGTGTGTTTTTACCCCAAGTGGAAAAAACAGTTTTGTAGTTTCCACCTTCAGCAGGAATGATTTTTTTCCCCATATTTTTGCAAAACATTGTGCTTTGTTAGATAGTTCCCATTTTACTAAATCGTCAGGAGGCTGACAAGCAACTCTCACCGTCAGACATGTTTGGGCATGTGCCGTGTTTGCGTGTGCTTGGGAAAGTAAACAATGGTTTTGCCATATCATTGATATCAATATATGATATTTTTATACTCATGTAAAAATGTAGAATCATACTATTGTGGACAACCCTATTCGGTAAGCATACTTATGTAGTACGCACTGAAAAAGACATCCATCTTAACTGCCCATTTAATCCAATTGTGCACCTTCAAACACATCAGCAAGTTTTTTTATGCTATATTTATGTGCAAATACTTTCATCAAAGACTAGTGCTATATTCTCAGAGCCAGCTGCTAAAATGTTTGATGTGCTTTCATCGGACGATATCTCAAAGCTGGCACCAAACTAAAACACAACGTGTTAAAGAAGTCTCCAGTTAAACTACTATAAGGCATGTTATCTAAAAACAGTAGGCCAGCTTGTTTCATATTTCGATATGTTTGGTCTAATAATAACTTTCAGCTACTGCTTCACTGGAGATCTAGGATTAAGAAAAAAAAAAGACAATTGATTACAAATACTAGCTTTTTAAATCCTTTTAAATTTATTTACATTTATTTTTATACTGAAAAGGGTAGCAGGTAGCACACACTCCAAATACATTTACTAGATTTAGAGATCGCAGTGCATCTTCTGTTGACCAAATTGTTTTTATTTATTGTGGAAACAGTGGGAACTTCAAGTCCATGCAGACCAAGGTGTTTAATTGAGATTAAAACTGTGGTCTTCTTTTCATATTTGTGGTCATTTTATCTATTTTCAATGTTCTGATACTGAAATCACTAGTAATTTATGTTTTCATCTGACTCAGAGGAATCCTTGTGAAATTATTTAGCTGGGAGTGAGTCGATATAGACATTTTTTTTTTTTAAAGTGAGAACAAGACCTGGGTACAGACCCCTTATTTGTTTAGTTTTCGTTTGTTTTAACAGATGATTGGAGGTTGATGAAACGGGATCAAAAACCTCCTGTGGATGATTTGGGATAAACTGACAAGGCAACAACCAAACAGTCTGACAAAGCTCTCTGGGTGGCTCTCAAAATTTTAGATTTCGAATCCGGATTTTCCAAAACATAAAAAACAAATTTGCCAAACACAGTACAAATATAAGGATCATTAATCTCACATGTAACCTATGAATCCATGTGGGGTTTTTTAAGAAGCGAGAGAGCCAGCGCAAACATCATAACTGAACCACAGCTGGTTCTTAATCAAGCAGATGTGAAGAGCTGCTTTTCCATTAGTGCTCAAACTTCAGACAGCTGTATTTGTAAAATCATACTTCCCAGTGAAAGGGTTCAGTGGGGTTAAACAAGAACATGAGTTCTCAGAAGAGGAGAATACATTTCGTACATTGCACTAATCATTTCTCTCCACATGGTCCAGCTGCCCATTTTCTAATCAGTCTTTCAGGCACATCTGTAATAACGGCTGTCAAGTGGAAGAGCTATTAAATCCATTTACAATCCTGTTCTCTCAGCACAGAAAGGAAAGGCAGACAGAAGAAAAAGCAGCCATGAAAGTTCCACGAATGGCATTAAGAAAGCAGGTGCTTTTTTAAAGGACACTGAAAGCAAACTACTTAAACTAGGAAAAGGAAAATGTTAGAAATAATCACCTTCACATAGATGATGCTTGATAAACACTCACTTCTAGGTGAAGCTGATCGATGGAGCTTTTAAGTAAATATCGTCTTTGTTTAAAGATTACAGACGTGGATGAAGATATACAGAAATGCTATGATTTTATAAGAATGATGGTTTTATAATAGGTTGAACTGGATGAGTTTCACTGCTGGACTAACGTCGGCTATGTATGTGACTTAAGAATCCACTGATAAAACTTAATGTTGCACTTCAGTCATGTAACACTAATGCTAGTTGCTCAAAGTGTGAGAAGGATATCCTACCTTTCCTACCTTAATTAGTAGGCATAAATGGATAAACAGACACATGTCAAGTTAAATCAAAGCTTTTTTTTCCCTACAACATTTTTATATTTTAAACAACCTCTGTTGGCCAAAGTGCTGTACAGGTTATACAAAATATACACTGTCATTAAATTAACAATAAATATGCACTAAAAATCAAATAAAAACAAGTAAATAAGACTGTGTTTGCATAAGAAAAGACAGGATACTAGGATATAAGGGTTTTTTAAGTGATTTAAAAAGACTGGGCAGCCCTTATGTAAAAAGGGTAAGTTGTTCCGAAGATTCGGAGGTGCCACTGAAAAATTTATTAACATTTTTTTAACATTTTCATAGTTTTTTTTAAGCTCATTTGATGATCAATCTTTGCTTACAGGAACAATGGCGTAAAAAACATCAGCAAACTTCTTTTTGTTGTTGTTTTTAAATAAATAAAATAAATATAAATAAATAAGATAGATGACCTTCATTAGTCCCACAGGTGAGAAATTTGTTTTGTTACAGCAAAGTGCAAAGTTATGTAGCAGAAATTAGAAAACACTGGAAAGCAATAAAATACAATAAAATAAAATACCATATACAAAAGAATAAAATAGAATAGAATAATATATACAATAGAATAAAATGGGAATACAAATACTATATACAACTGAGTAGGAAAATACAAAAATACAACTTCGTCAGAAGAAGAATTGCACATATAGCAGTCTTATTGCACATGTGTGGGTTTGTGTGTTTGATCAGCTGCAAAAGTCTTTATTGTGGAGTCTGACAGCAGTGGGGAAGAAAGACCTGCGAAATCTCTCCGTCCCACACCGTGGGTGCCGCAGTCTCCCACTGAAGGAGCTGCTCAGTGCTGTCAGAGTCTCTTGCATGGGGTGGGAGATGTTGTCCAACAGGGATGAGAGCTTAGTCGCCATTCTCCTGTCACTCACCACCTCCACTGGGTCCAGAGGGCATCCTAGAACAGAGCTGGCCCTTCGGATCAGCCTGTTCAGTCTCTTCCTGTCCCCAGCAGAGATGCTGCCGCCCCAGCAGACCACACCGTAAAAGATGGCTGAGGCCACCACAGAGTCATAGAAGGTCTTCAGGAGTGGGCCCTCCACTCCAAACAACCTGAGTGTCCGCAGCAGGTACAGCCTGCTCTGCCCTTTCCTGTAGAGGGCGTCTGAGTTATGAGTCCAGTCCAGTTTTTTGTTCAGATGAACACCAAGGTACCTGTAGCTGTCCACAGCCTCGATGTCCATACCTTGGATGTTCAGTGGTTGCAGTGGAGGATGTTTGTGCCTGCGGAAGTCTACCACCAGCTCCTTGGTTTTACTGGCATTGATCTGGAGGTAGTTCAGCTGGCACCAGTCCACAAAGTCCTGAGTCAGTCCTCTGTACTCCTTGTCGTCCCCATCAGTGATGAGGCCGACTATTGCAGAGTCATCAGAGAACTTCTGCAGGAAGCACTGGGTGGAGTTGTGGGAGAAGTCTGCAGTGTAGATGGTGAAGAGGAACGGAGCCAGAACCATTCCCTGTGGGGCCCCCGTACTGCAGACGACCCTGTCCGACACAGCCCTGAGTCCTCACATACTGTGGTCGGTCGGTGAGGTAGTCCAAAATCCAGGTAGTGAGGTGATGGTCCACTCCAGAGTTCTCCAGCTTGTCCTTCAGAACCGAGGGAAGAATAATGTTGAAGGCACTGGAGAAATCAAAGAACATGATTCTCACAGTGCTCCCAGCGGTCTCCAGGTGAGCAAGGGAACGATGTAGGAGGTGAATGACGGCATCATCCGCTCCAATGCCAGGTTGGTAGGCAAACTGAAGTGGGTCCAGTGATGAGCTCACCAGGCGCCGAAGCTGAGCCAGGACCAACCGTTTCAGGGTCTTCATCAGGTGGGATGTTAGAGCCACCGGCCTGTAGCTGTTGAGGTCCTTGGGGCGTGAAGTCTTTGGCACTGGTACGACACAGGAGGTTTTCCAGAGCTGTGGGACTCTTCCCAGCCTCAGGCTCAGGTTGAAGAGGTGCTCGATCACCCCACACAGTTGGTCCGCGCAGGACCTGACGACCCTTGAGCTGATGCCATCTGGGCCCGCTGCCTTCTTGCCATTAATCCTCCTCAGTTCCCTCCTAACATGGGTGGTTGAGAGAGACAGGCTGGAGCCTTGTGATGAGTGTGTATTGGATGCTGTTGTTGGGGGTGGGGAGGAGTGAGCAGGGTGAATAGAGGAGGTGTGAAGTGTCTGAGGTGTCAGAGGTGGAACAGCAGCAGTGGGGGTGGGTGAGTCTGCAGCCGATGTTGGAGACTGCCTCATGGCTGAATCAAATCTGTTGAAGAAATGATTCAGTTCATTTGCCCACCTCACATCCCTCCCAGGCAGAGCGTTCTGATGTTTGTGGCCTGAGATGGTTCTGAGGCCTCTCCAGACTTCACCAACGTTGTTTTGCTGAAGCTGGTTCTCAAAGTCAAAGTCAAAGTCAGTTTTATTTGTCAATTTCTTCAAATGTACTTGCCATACAAAGGAATTGAAATTACGTTCCACACTGTCCCATGCGTAGACATTGACAACAATAAAGTGCAGATGCACAACAAAAACAGTCCTAACAATAAGGTAATATTTAAAAAAAAAAAAAAAAAGTGCAGGTAAACAAGGCATTATAGGTAACATACAGGATATAACAAGACAAGACCTAACATATAATAAAGTGTTCCAACAGTGTGCCCTGGAAAGTAGTATACTAGTCTACTTGAGGTAGTCCCAGGTTGTGGTTGGTAAGGGTTTTTGTTTTAATGCAGCATAAGACTGTAGCAGCAGTAGTAGTAATATAAATAATATAATTAGTGCTAAAAAAAATACTAAAAATATATAGCAGCAGGTGTGTGCAAATTGCAATGCAGAGGTAGTTGTTTCCAGTCAGGAGTGTTTTCCAGTTCTTGGTTTAGAGAGTGTTTCCTTGTTGGGGAGTGTGCGTGGTGGGGGGGTGTAGAGTCCAGTCTGTCTTCCTAAACTCCTGCCAATCTGGTGGTTCTGCTGGCTGGGAGCCGGGAGGGGAGAGAGTTCAGCAGTCTCACAGCCTGGTGGATGAAGCTGTTGGTGAGCCTGGTAGTGCAGGAGCGGAGACTTCTGTATCTCTTTCCAGAGGGCAGGAGGCTGAACAGACAGTGCGCAGGGTGGGTTGCATCGTTGACAATTGTGATGGCTTTGCGGGTGAGGCGGGTGGTGTAGATGTCTTGCAGGGAGGGGAGTGGTACACCAACTATCCTCTCAGCTGTTCTCACAATGCGTTGTAGAGCTTTCCTGTTATAGTCAGTGCAGCTACCGCCCCACACAGTGATGCAGCTGGAAAGGATGCTTTCAATGGTTCCTCTGTAGAATGTGGTCAGGATGGGTGGTGGAGCACTTGCCCGCTTGAGTTTGCGCAGGAAGTAGAGGCGCTGTTGTGCTTTCTTGGCCAGTGATGCTGTGTTGGTGGTCCAGGAGAGGTCCTCACTGATGTGCACCCCCAGGAACTTGGTGCTGCTCACCCCCTCCACCACAGCGCCGTCGATGGTCAATGGGGGGTGACAGGTGTGGCCTCTCTGGAAGTTGACAATAACCTCCTTGGTCTTGCTAACATTTAGCAGGAGGTTGTTGTCTCTGCACCACGTGGTCAGGAGCTCAACCTCTTTCCTGTAGTGGGTCTCATCGCCCTTGGTGATGAGCCCCACCAGCGTTGTGTCGTCCGCAAACTTCACAAGGTGGTTGGAGCTGTAGGTTGGCCATCTTCTGCCTGTAGCTGTCCTTCCCATTCCTTATCAGTCCCCTCAGCTTTCTCTGCACCCTTTTCAACTCCTCCTTGTCTCTGGATTTGAAGGCCCTCCTCTTCTGCTTGAGGACAGCTTTAATTTCTGGGGTAATCCAAGGTTTGTTGTTGGAGAAACACCGTACAGTCCTGGTAGGTACGGTGTTATCCACACAGAAATTAATATAGTCAGTAATGCATGTAGTAAGGCTGTTGATGTCCTCTCCGTGGTCGTCACAGATCACCTCCCACACAGTCGACTCAAAACAATCCTTAAGAGCCTCCTCCGACCATCTCTGTACTGTGCGGGTGGCTGGTGGCTCCCAGCGCACTAAGGGCTCATACACAGGGACAAGGTGCACCAGGTTGTGATCAGATCTGCCCAGTGGAGGGAGGGGTGATGAACTGTATGCCTCTTCTGCATTGGCATACAGTAAGTCCAGTATTTTATTGTCTCTGGTTGGGCAGGTCACATACTGGGTGAAGGTGGGCAGTGTGGAGTTCAGTGAGGCATGATTAAAGTCCCCTGATATTATGAGAAAGGCTCTCGGAGATTGTGTTTGCAGTCTGCTGACCACAGAGTGGAGAGAGTCACAGGCTGCATCCGCGTTGGCTGAGGGGGGCCATACGCTGTTAACACGATAACATGCGAGAATTCCCGGGGCAGGTAGTACGGACGCATGCTAACAGCTAACAGCTCAATGTCTCTGCTGTAGAGTTGTTCTTTCACAGTGATAAATAGATAAATACAGACATATGGAAACCTTCATTTTAGCAACTGTCTGGAGAAAAAAAACAAACAGATCGCCAGTGCATCGGCCCAGCAGGAGGTCATCTTAGGCACAGCAGGCTGTTGAGATTGGTCGAATAGACTGGTGGAAACCCCGACGAGTGAGATGACATGCTGGGGACATTGTGTTTATGCATTTCTTTTTCTCTAATGGAAATTGTAAACAGCACTTAACAGTTAATTTTCATTTTTTCACCTCGTTTACTATGAAGTTTGCCAGTCTGGATTCTCGAGTTTAAAGGTAAGGCAGCTTCACTGTGGGTGGATCCAAGCTCATAGTAGACCAATCAGTAGGAGGGAGAACAGCAGAGAGCCAGGTTTGGTTTATGTGTGTGTCTGCACATGTGTGTGTCTCAGAGAGAGAAAGAGAGGAAAGACTTAGGCCGTGCCCTTGTTGATGTAAGTAACACTATAGAAGTCAAAAGGCTTGAAACCAAACCGGTCCCAGGAGTTTCCCAGACGACCAGTGACACCAGTCTCCTTTGTGTGCGTCCATGACACATTGAGCCTTTTTAATATTTAAACATCGCTAATGGCAGCTCTGCTCTGTTTGTTTCTCATTTATCCTTGGCTCACACTCCTTTCAGTCACTTCCAAGTTTTTGCTCTAGCCAAACTTAGTGGGACAAAAGTCACATTTCTCTGCAGTTGATCGTTTTAATATTGCCTTCCTCCTATGGTTTTAATCCAGTCCAGAACAAGTAATTTTTGACCCCCTCCCGCTGTCACAGCCGTAACTGCCTTGCGTTTCAGAAAACTCCCTATTGCTCTTTTAATTCATACCCCATCGGGAGCTATGTGTAGGTATTCAAAAGTAAACCTTTTCATTCTCTCCATGTTCTGCATTTTGTCAACTCTCTGTATATTTTGGCTTTTGTGTGAAAATGAAGGAATCCAAAATGTTTCAGCCACTCTGATGAAAAAAAGGAGGAGCGGGAACAAAACATCAGAAGTTAAACTGCTAAGAGACGTCCAATAAGTTCATGAACTGGTTGTAATGTCAGCTGCTAACGGGTACTCCCTCTAGTGGGTACGCTACGATGATATTGTAAAGGTTTTTATGTTTTAAGGTGGTAAACTTTTTATACAGCTCCAGCAGTTGGTCACTAACATTAACGTTAATAATAAATTTTAGACTTTGATCACCAGTTTATTTGTGTTAATTGTTTCTGCCTTTTAATAACACATCAGTGTGAGGAGTTAAGTTGTTATGGAAACGAATGGCCGGTAATCGCACCCCAAAGGAGTGTTTTCCAAACACTTTTAAAACTGTACAATCATCAGTTTTTATTTAAGTTACAGCTAGCTGCAGCTTAGCAGTACATCAGCTGTACTTTCTCCTCAGTTAGAAACATCAGACAGACAGGGTGTGGTGGAATAGGAGTGAGTAGAGGCTCCGAATGAAAAACAAGGAACTACGTTCTATTAAATTACTCCCGTGAAATTGGAGAAGGCGCTCCCACAAAATGGACTTAAGAGTCAGTAAGGCTGTTTTTCCTTTTTTTAAACAATCTAAATGACATTGATTGGCTGTCAGAATACTATCCAAAACCTCTTAGTTGTCAAATTAAATCAAAACAGTAACAGCATAGTGCAGTGTGCTAATCAAAGCAAACTCTTTGCTAATGAGTTATAAAAAATATAGTCACACTATAGGTCGAGAGAACAGAAACATAACCACAAACACACTTAAAATCTCTTCAAAGATCACTACGCACAACACAATATTATCGCTGACCGACGTTTTTCAGTTACAAGACTTTGTTGTGATCTACTACATTTTTAAAACTCACCTGCAGTATCATGCAGTTTATTTTATTTCATTTTTTCCTCCATTTCAATAGGCCAGAAATACAGAGGAAAAAGAACATCCTCCATATCAAAGTGTAGATGGTGAATAAGCAGGCATTTCCTGCCCTGCATGTGGGATACGAATGTGGCTTTGGGCCAAACCTAAGAACTTCAAAGGAAGGGTATGCATGGAGGAAATAAGCTGAGAGGCATCTGTGCACATGTTTGTGTCTTTTCATATTTATTTTTCAGCCAGCCAGCACACATGCATGCAAATACATGTACACATATACGTTTCAATTAGTGCATTTTGTATAGGATTTGTGGTAGACATATTTAGTTATATACATTTGTATTTGCATACTCTAACAACCAAATTATAAAATTACCCATTAACAGCATAAAATCTTGCTGGCTAGAGCAGTTGCTAGTTACTAGTAGGGTCATGCAGGCCTAGATACTGGTGATCGCTACCAGATTAAAGTGATCACCCGTGGTTTATATGGAACATACTGACATGTTTGCTACTGTATTGCTCAGAAACTACCTGTGTCACAACATGGAAATGGAGACTATTTGACTTCAGTGCAAAAGCAGAACCTTTTGAAACATGTTAGCTTCAGTAGCAAAGCAGGATCAAATGTTAAGTTCAGAGCAACGGGCCCTGGCAGAGCTAAAGCTGGATTATAAATAAGGGGGGAAAAGTGCATTCATTTAAATATATAAATATAAATATAAAATATAAATAAATGCAAATGGTAAATGGCCTGTATTTATATAGCGCTTTACTAGCCCGTAAGGACCCCAAAGCGCTTTACACATCCAGTCATTCACCCAGTCACACACACATTCACACACTGGTGATGGCAAGCTACATTGTAGCCACAGCCACCCTGGGGCACACTGACAGAGGCGAGGCTGCCGGACACTGGCGCCACAGGACCCTCTGACCACCACCAGTAGGCAACGGGTGAAGTGTCTTGCCCAAGGACACAACGACCGAGACTGTCCAAGCCGGGGCTCGAACCGGCAACCTTCTGATTACAAGGCGAACTCCCAACTCTTGAGCTACGATCGCCCCCTGCAAGGAGAAGGTGCTGTATTCTGGACTACTGGAGACCGTGGACCATTACGTTACTGCAACTCGCAAACCTATACTGACCTCTGCACATCTATGATACCCTACCACACCCCAGAATGCAAAGCATATGTGGCTACCCGAAGGTGTTTAGCTCAAACTTGCGATGTACACCTGGAACTCTTGAACTTGAATGATGTTCACAACATAAAAAAACCTCTCTGGAGTTCATTAAGAACTAGACTGGGACAACCTCCTCTAAACAGTCATGGTGAAATTGTTTTGTTTCACACCTGAGTGCGATTACTGCATTCATATCTACACAAATGAACTGAACCAAGGAGAAGAATGAACCAGAGTTCAATATAAACAAAATACTGCAAGTGTGAAAACACCGTAACCGAACAACTGGGAAACGTGCCAGTAATGGATAAAGGAAACGATGTGCTTGGAAGCATACGTTTCTGACTTAGTTCTTGATTCTCATTGCTAAACACAACACTAACCACTGCACAGTCACACATAATTCTGGATCAAAGTGCAACCCGATGGGCAAGTGCTAAGGGCAGACACCACATAGGGTTTAAAATGCCCTTAGCAGCTGAATCCTGGGTTTGACCCCACTGACTGGACCTCAACCTCTGTTGCCTATCATTTGACAGTTTCTGGCTATATTTGTTCAGCTTCTGAATAAAGGCAAAAGCCAAAACAGCCATCTTGTTGGGTTCCATGTTCCTTTCTGTTTGGACTTACCTTGCTACGTAACACAGATGCATGCGAATTAAGGGGAAAGTGAGTTGTGGAGGTAGCCGTTGGTGTCTGTGAACTGGAAGCTGTTTTATGTTGCAGTCTGACGCCATCACTGAACTCAGCACAGTCAAAGTTGCTCTTCCACACCATTACCTGTGAACCAGATATAAATGTATTAAATAACAATACTCCATTAAAGTTAGTAATGAAGAATGTTAGAATACTCTGCCATCACCTGTTCATCAGAGCCTCCAGAGGAAAAGTACTCCCCTGTTCTAGAGAAGGCCACACAGGTGACTGGACCCTGGCGTGAGGTAAAAAGCAAAAAAGGTGGAAAATGAATCTCACAATACAGTAAAGTCATATCTGTCTGACAATGAAAGTAGTCCTAAGACTATCAGCTATGAACTGTTTGCTTAAGTTGAAAGAATCACTACATTAGGAGAGAATGTTTTCTAAAAACCTCAACAAATGCAGCTGAACAAACTGGCCCATCTGTGCTAAAGATCACAATATTGGTTAAAATGATTTGCCAATTAAAAGTCTCCATGTCTAGCAACTACTTTAAAGGCCGCCTAATTGATAAAGTCACTATTTTCATGCACAAATAACAAAAATAAGCAACATTTTATAAATTCATTAGGCCAAATTATTTCATTCATCATCAGTTTAATCACTAATAAGTAACCAGTAATGTCTGCTTAGATTAAAAACTCCATGTGAGAATGGTGCTGTCTTACTGTTGCATTCATTCATTCTCAAACCTTACATATAGTAACTTAGAATGATATGACTAACATTATTTATCTCCTGCCAAGTAGCTCAGCTGCAGTGAAAATGTAGGTGCAAGTGTAAACATGGGCAGGGAGTAAACACAATACAATTTAATACAATACAGAATACAGTAATATACCCTAAAGGCACTTGCTGGTAAAAACGTATTTAAGATTCAATACAAAACAAGAGGTGGGAACATTTTTTTATTTTGTTTGAGGCTTGTGTTTAAGCAGTTTGACTAAAACAAAACTGTACCCACAACAGAAGCTCTTGAATATGTGTGTGTGTGTGTGTGTGTGTGTGTGTGTGTGTGTGTGTGTGTTTGGAGGAGGATGTGGGTGTGTGAGGCTGCAGCAGAGCAATCAATAACAAAAAGCAGAAACTCAGGTGGAGTGAGGTCACGCATGGTCAGAGCCAAAAAGGATCACCTGAAGGATGTCAGGACTTTGGCATCCTTTGTGTGTGTGCATGTAGCTGGAAATAAAATTCAGAAATCATGTTTCCTCTTAGTTTATTCTTTCTTTTTTTCCACCTCATAATGCAGAATGGGGTCAACGATCTCAGCCTGAGCCCCGTGAATGCGTTCAAAGAGGGGATGAAGCAAAGAACAAACAAGTGCTGGAAAAGAAACGGACAGGGAGTCTGCTGAGAAGAAAAAAGGAGCTGTGTCCTGTGGCTGGCACCCAGACAGGCTGGTTTGGGTGAGGAATGGTTTCCCAGAAGCACCTGAGAGAAGCAGACAGTGTCACTATAGCAACGCGACGGCCTGACAGACAGCATGTTCTGTCTGTGCTCTGACTAATGCCTGCTGCCAGGCTGGCACTTGCCATGGCCAGACACATGCACGCACGCATGCACACACGCACTCACAAACACAGCCTGACAGAGCAATGAACCTAACTTGTACATTTTATGTACCGATAAATGAACACGGATAGCACAAACCAGACAAGACCCATATGGTGCCCTTTATAAAGGCATGACTAACACGAACGATAACATACTGCTACCGCTTTTATTTTGTAAGCTATTTTTTCCCCCCAAATTGTCCCCTTTAAGCACAGTCATAAAGAACTTTAGGCTTGTGTAAAGTTCTGTATATCAGCATAAAAAAACTGTTTCTTAGACCCTCTTAATTATGCAGTCTTGTAACATGTGTACAAGACTTTCTTTGTACAAATTTAACTCAAAAACCACAAAGAGCACAAAGCAGTGCACTGTAACAACCAATAATTAATGTTTACATGTCAGATTCACTCATGGGGAACAAATCTGAGAAGTGTATCATCAAATATGTGGTCTTTGGGCATGAAAATATGCATTTCGTGTAGTTCCATATCCAAAAGTTAATCATTTTGATACACATTACATACTGACAGAATGTATTCACAAAACTTCTATGAAAAAAAAATCAGCCTTCCTAATGATCCTGCAATAACCGCTGAATTTGTATCTGTCCAAACACTCTCCTGCCTGCCTTCTGTGAGCCAATGAGCTTCTGTTCCTTCTATGTTCTTTAAATCTCAGTGTTCTTCTGTCATTCTGTCTTTCAGACCTCCATTCGTGCAACCAGCCTCCTACCCATATCCACATCACTCTGGTCACTTAAAGAGCCTCATCAAGCCTCCATCTCCATCACCGCCAGCGTCTAGACTCGAGGTGGGGGTCCTGTCCTAGTTTCTGTTATTTCATCAAATTCTAATTGCCATTACTTGAATGACGCATCTCAAGAAATCATTATTAATTATTTCAATTGAACTTTCTTTACTGATCTACCATTAGTAACAGTAACATACAAACATGAAGATGCACGTTTGAATGTCAGCTTGCAACAGAAATACAGATTAACTCCTGACATTTGGGGGAAAAGACATGTTTGTTCTCTAAACCTTCCTATAACTGCTGTGGTACCAGGGTGATGGCCCGGAAAAGTGATGCACACTTCTTCAGAAAGCTGTTCCCCATATTCACAGTTTAGCCCAAACATTAAAACTACTGACACTTTGATAACAACGATCACCTCATTAGACTATCATGTTCTATTCAAAAACTTTGCCTACTGGCATTCACATGGATTTTATTTACATGTACAACCCAGCTATATATTACTGCTTTTGTTGGTGCACATTAAAAATTATAAAAGAAGCAAAGACACTTATCTTCATGGCAGTGCACTGTCAGATTATATGATTGACAGCCACCTATCAAGTCTCCTTCTGTGTCATCTAATAACACTTTCCGTCTTAGTTATCATGGGTTTACTGAAAGCACAATGAAGAAAAAGTGACAGGTAGAAAATAATTTATTTAATATGTTACTGCTACTGATTAGCACACAATGGGAAAGAAAAACCCTCAAAAAACAACAATAAAACAGCAGTGTGCTCTGAGTATGGTAATACTAAAAGTAGTGCGAAGGACTACTTCCTACAAAAAGATTTAATGACTAAATATGATATAAATATGATTGTAGATCAATCCATTTATTGACTGTAATTTACTGATAAATGGGGTTCTATCTCCACTGGGTCTCTGGGTCTGACTACATATGTGCCGTCTAGACAAAAGCCTGAAAGTTTGCCAGTAAACATGACTCTCAGTCTCCTGTGTCAAATTTCCCATTACACATTCAAAAAGTTGGTTTGGCTGTAAAATAAAGTTGATGACACAAACCAATTAGGTAAACTGCAGGAATGTCTTAAACTCCATAAAGACCTGGATGACCTCTAATTTCCTGCTCGCAAATTCAGAAAAAACTGAGGTTATTTTACTCTGTCCTAAAAATCTTAGAAACATGGTGTCTCACCAGATACTTATTCTGGATGACATCACACACTAACACTGTGAGGAATCTTTGAACAGGATATGTCCTTCAATGTGCATATTAAATAAATATGTAGGACTGTTTTCTGGGATTTGTGCAATCTCTATATTTAGATCTTGTCTCAGTGTTGCCCAAAAAAACCCTACTTTATGCATTCATTACTACCAGGCTGGACTATTGTAATTCATTATTATCAGGCTGCCCTAAAAACTCCCTGAAAAGCCTTCAGTTGATCCAAAATATGTCAGCAACAGGGACTAGAAAGAGAAACCATATTTCTCTTGTATTGGCTTCGCTGCATTGGCTCCCCTGTATGCGAGAATTTCATTCAAAATCATTCTGACATACAAGCTCTTCAATAACCTGGCTTCAAAAACTATAAAAGGTTTGAATACACTGTCATGCAGCAGAGTTATTTTATTTTCTGAAATCACTTCTCACACAACATGAAGTCCCACAGTGTAGTCAGTTTCAAAGAGATTATGCCATTAAGGATGACAAGCGACTCATCTTGTTCATGATGTCTTTAAAATCCAAAATTATCTCAAGCACTTAGTTAAAGAATTACTTTCTGAGAAGTTTTGGAACATGCTGTGAAAGTCAGTTGTCAGCGAGTGAAGCAGAGAGACAAATTAACCTAAATTAACACAATTCAAACCAATCAGGTAATGTCCTCCTGAGGCTGGGTAAACAACACATTCGTCAGCTCCAGCATCAAAACACTTGTTTTCACGTATGGTAAATGCACACAGGCCTACACAAATACACAGCACAAACCTTTACACCCACACTGAACAGATGGGGGTCTCTCCCATCTCCAGCTATGCGATTGGAGAGACAATTAGCACTCTTAGTCTCCTAGCACCAACAGATTGGTGGTGTCACCGCGGAGCCAAAAAGAACAACAACACAAACTGAGACACAATATAAGAGATGACAAATTTGGAGGCGTAAAGAGAGAAAATGAAAGTTATTTATTCTTGACAGAAAGGAGAGTCTTGGCAAGTGCCTGGAAAGAAACACAGATGAAACAGAGAAGACAGCAGAGGAGACATAGCAGAGCCATAGATAAACAGATGGACCACATGTGGTACTGGCAAGCTGCCGATTTCCACAACTAGCCAGCAACCCAGTCCATCGGCTGTTTAAACAAACCGATACAGTCAGTGAGCTGTCCGGCCAGGTGGCCCTGCCAACCCAAATGTGAGTAAATCAGATGTGAGACAAAGGGGGAAAATATGTGACGAAAAGATGGCAAAGAAAGAGTCGTACCGAGGTCTGAGAGGAACAACGGGACAAAAATCAGAGAAGGAAGGGAAGAAAAGGAGAACTAGATCCAGAAGAACGGAGGCAGAAACACAGTAGCGTTTCCTTCCAGCAACCCTGGGATGAGTCACGATGAGTGGGCTGCCCGTTCACCAGGCAACTACTAAAATACCCCATATACAAAAAAAGGCAACGTACGCACACACACTCACAGACGTACACAAAAGAGATGTCAAACACTCTCACACATAAATGTTCGCACCAAACTCTCAACACATGCGGAAAACCAAAGCAAACAACAGAAGTAACCCCTCGTGATAATGAGAGGGTAAACAGAACGGCTAAGCCTGCCGGACATCTAAACAATATTTATGTGTCACATGTATGCGTGTCTACCTGGTGACCGTGCAGTGTATACAGCAGCTTGCCCTCTACGAGGTCCAGGACTTTCATTGTGGAATCGCTGGATGCAGTGATTAGGAAATTACCAGCTGGGTGGAAAGACAAACTGTTCACCACACCGCTGTGAACTGGAAAACACACACACACACACACACACACACACACACACACAAAAAAGAAAAAAAACAAACAAAAACACAAAGAGTTTAAAACAGGCTGAAATCATGATAATGATAATGTGTGGTCTATAACACATCCCGTAACATTGAAAAAAACCCATGGGGTAAATCTAGAGAAGGGCTATGAATCCTTTTCCAACTTTAAAAGTCTTTATACATCTTTTAAAACATAAAAATAATCAGATTAGTAACAATCAGAATAACATGTTCTAACTTAAATTGGGGTTTTCCACATCACATTGTGTTCCACATTTGACACTTTGCAAACATTAAATATGGAAATATATACATATACATACACACACACACACACACATATATATACATATATATATATATATAAATATATATGCATTAAGTCCAGACAAGTCAAAAAAATAAGCCCATGGAATATGTTAAAATTCATTCTCTGTAATTCTACTTTAAAAGTGAGCAAATTTGACTGTTAGGTTGGTGTTTTTGCTAGTTTACATCTGTCATGATGAATCTGTCAGAATCACAGACAGCAAGAAAGAGAAGAAGAAAAAGGCTTGCGTGCAGGCGGTCTTCAGTGTAGTACTGATAAAGAGAGTCAGTGCTGACTGATGTTCAGCAAAAAAAATAATTAAATAAATAAAAATAATATAATAATATAACCCCAAGCGCGCACCATCGTTCCTATTCATCTGGCCTTCTCTGCTCTAACGGGCATGTTGGTGGCGAGTGGATGGATGACTGGTTCTTGTCAGATCAAATCTTTGGGGCTGGGTAGCCAACACTATGCAGGACTATTCCAGGAAGTAGACTGGTCACTGAGAAGGCAAGGTGATCTCACCAAATGTCAATACACCAGCAAATGAAAGTGCTAAATTATTCAATATCACTTCAACAACCTTGAATACAGAGCCATTAAATATTTGGCATTTATGCTTAAAATTTTGCTTTTATGATTATGACAAGTTAATTGTTTATTTATTCTCTTCAAATAATCTAAATGAGCAATATCTACTAGTTTACGTGGTCTCTGATGCATCTATGAGATTTAAATTATATATACATTATAAAGAAGAACAGGTGATACCTTTTAGTGACCAGCTGCTGTCCAAATAAGAAATAAATAAATGACTGAACAGATTAAGATACATCACAACTGCCAGATACAAAATACAATGAGATTACATGCCTGCTCATACTTAATCCTTCATATTTTATATGTTTATTGATTCGTTTTTCTTGTTATAGCTTTACAGGAAGTCACATGCTCAGTTAATGAAATAATATATTTATTTTTAGATTTATTTTTGGCATTTTTGCCTTTATTATACAGCAACAGTCAGAGGGAGAGAGAGAAAGAGAGGATGACAATTGCAGTAGGGACTCAGCTCACACTCAACAGATGAGCAACATGAGCACCCCCCCTCCTCCCCCTCCCTGATTCAGATGTTTTAAAGCAACACAAGCACTGCTTTGAGTTGTGAGAATGAGAATTTCTTGCTTAAAGGCACTTTTACCTCAAAGGACTAAATTAGCTGCCATTGAAGTGTACTGCTGCTGTACATCACACTGCTGCAAATCCTGCTTAACTGAGAACAGCTTAACACCTGCTTTTTATTACCACACACTAATACATCGAGTTGCCTTAAGAACAAAGAACTAATCGTGACCTCCGTAGACTTAAACAATCCCGCCATACATGAATGAGCAGCTGACAAATTAGCAAGCAATAGGTCCCTCTCCTGGTTTACAGAGGCTACAACACACTTGCAGGCATACTGATACCACAAGCTGGGAAAAGATGCTGAATAGCTACGAAAGAGCACAGAGCAGTGGGTGTTTGTATAGTATGGCTCTGCCTCATGGAAACAAACCAGTTTAATAAATTACCAAATAATGTGCACAGACGGTTAACATAAACATTGTGCCACTGCCACTTGCTATGTTACTGCTATTGATTTTGGCTTATTCATACAAACCCCTAAACAATTTTTCATTAAAGGTTTTCTAATCAGGACCTTAAACTATTCATTAATCATTTGACATCTAAAAACATTATTCAGTCCCATGTGTGTCTAACACTAGCCACTCCCAATTTTTACACTTTAAGTTAGCAAAATGAGAAAATAACTCCAGATGAAAAGTAGGGCCAGAAAAAAATGAAAGAGGAGGAGGAGAAGCTTCTATCTTCATACCAAATCTCCTCAGACAGATGTAATTATCCATTATTAGATCTAACAACTGAAATCCATTTAAGAGGGGCAATTAGAGCAACAAGCCTGAGCGCAAGACTGACAAAAAGGCATCAACATTAAGTTTAATGAATATGCAAAAGATCAATAACATTCCTTACCATTAATATAAATTTGCCTGTGTGTGATTTCAGTAATTTCTCTTTAACATAATCATTCAAAGGTACTTTGGCTGTACTGCAATTTACTGACAGCAGATGTCTAAACTTTGGCCAAAAGTACCATACATTAAAACAAACAAAACCTGTGGCTTTTGTTGTTTCTATGGGACTGACTTAGCATATGATAAATCTGGGGTTACAGAATAAAGCTCTATATCAGGGGCGTAATTTCCAGGGGGGTTAGGGGAGTTAGGGGGGTTATGCCCCCCCGCAATAATCAGACCCAACCAATATAACCCCCCCCAATAAAATTATGAATTATCTTGCATAAATAGGCTGTTGATTTTCTTTACTCATTTCAGTTATTACCAGCAAAATAGTTGGATGTTTAATCATCTGGGAATTTACCCAGGTTTATTTATTTATTAATTTAGACAGAGATCTTGATCCCCCCAATGTTCAGCACAAAGTTACGCCGATGCTCTATATAAGGCATCGGGAGTGACTAAACTCAGAGTGATAAATCATTCATTGATTGTTGAAATATTTTATTATGTCTTTAGAATTGATGTGGATGTCATTAATTAATGCAAATAACTGTGTTGCTATGAAGCTAAAAAATGTCACATTTGAGTGTAAACTTTGGTTTCACTCCTTAAAAAGACCAGAAAGAACGATTACGGTTTTAAATATTATCAATATTACCTTTATAGTGCTGTAGCATCTTATGCGATCTGATGTCCCACACCTTGACAGAGTTGTCAGTACTAGCTGCAGCAATACATGTTCCACTGGGATGAAAGTCCACATAGTTTGCATAACTTTTGAGAAGAGAAAAAAACAAAACAAAGGAAGGCAAAGTAAAGGAGAAACATGGATTTAAAAGATTTAAAATCCTGGATTAACCCAGAAGGTCAATCCAAACAACACAAAAGCTTTAGCCATTGGAGGGAAGGGTTAGAGATTTAAGGTTTATAGTTAGAGATTTAACTATTTTAAAACACTTCAAGAGACATGAAGCCTTTTTTGCAATGTCTTATTCCAAATGTTGGGAAATAAAAAAAGTATACAGCTTTCTCTGGACCCTCCCCCCCCCCCAATTTCGTTTTTTTATTTTTTCTTATGTAGTGGCATACGGCACCAAAATAAATTAAGCTGTGATTGGGATGTCTCCATTCCTGTTCACCTTGAACTTCTCAGACTTTCAGTACAACTGTGTGGTAACCTATAGAAATACACTGATGATTGATTCTCTAAAGAGCACTAGCAGATGATTCTGTTGAGTGGTCGAGAAAAACCAGAGAGACGGTGGTTGACCTGAGTCTATCATGGGACAGGATGTTGATGCTAATCCTGACCACCCTCTGCATCACTTCCTACAGGCAGGCGTAAAGGTTATCCTGACTGATTCAGCTCTGCTGCCACAAGGATACAGGAAGTCTTTTATACCTCATGCCCTCATCCTCTATAACAATGCGTTTTGCTTGGAAGAGAGGCATTTTAACATTAATCATTATTATCTCAAGTGTTTCAACTGCTGTAAGAAAAGATATGGGATAAAGTATATCTCATCTTATCATCATCTCAACACAATAAGCTAAAACTACATAAAAGAAATGAGCTCAGTATGTAAGAATCTAAATAAAAACACAATAAAGGTAGAAAGAAATAAGAAGAAAGACATTAGATAAAACAGGATATTAAATGTATCAAAGACTGACACAGCCAGTGTCTCATTAAAGTGTCTCAGTATAACAGACTGCACAATGTACAAGGGAATAGGGCACATGTGTAATGACTGAGCAGGTGTTCAGTGCCTTCGTCATAAACATTTGAACAGGATAACAAATGGTTAGGGGATTGACTCTGTCAGATTTTTTTCAGCATTTACTGCCGTTGCATCAGTGCACTTGTAAAGATTTTCTCTGACCTTACTCGAACACCAGCAGAAAACTGACAAAAATAAATAAATACTCCTAGCTCCTCCTATTCATCATTCAGGTGCTCGCAAGTGCTCACCCAGCATGTTCATAGAAAGAATGAATGCACTCTCTGCTGTTTTTGTCCCACAGCTTTATGGTCTTATCGTCACTGGATGACACAATCAAGCGATCGTCTGGAGAAAACCTGCAATAATAATATAAAATAAATGTAAATGATTAATGCTCAATCTGTATAAAATATGTTCAAAAATGCATGGTGTAATGGAAAAGGTCAGATATACACCAGGCATCAGGAATAACATTATGACCACCTGCCTAATATAATACAATACAATTTTTTTTATATAGCACGTTTAAAACCAGGGGGTACACCAAAGTGCTTCACAGTAAGGAATAAACAGTAAAAGATTACACTGAGCAGTTAGTCATTAAAACAAGGTAAAATAGAGAAACAAACAAAGGCATTAGTAAGTAGAGATAGGGAGAATTTATGATAATCCAAAGAAATGAGTAACAATACAGCAATTAATGAGTGGTAAGAATTAGCAAATTGGAAAAGCCAGGTCGAATAGGTAAGTTTTCAAGCGTGCTTTAAAGGATTGAATGGATTTAGAGGCACGAATGGTAGCAGGAAGACTATTCCAGAGATTTGGTGCTACAGAGGCAAAGGCACGATCACCCCTAGTCTTCAGACGGTGCCTGGGCTGGGCCAGAAGTAACTGACCAGATGATCGTAAAGAATGGCTGGGAGTATAGAGACTGAGGAGGTCGGTGAGATAGTCAGGCGCAAGGTTGTTTAGGCATTTGAAAGTAAGCAGCAGAACTTTAAAATCAATACGAAATTTAATAGGCAGCCAATGTAAATCAGAGAGCGCTGGAGTAATGGAGGCAAAAACTTTCTAGTTCCGGTTAGGAGACGAGCCGCAGCATTCTGAGCAAGCTGTAATCGTTGGATGTGAGTGAGTTGGAGTCCAGAGTAGAGCGAGTTACAATAATCTAATCTGGAGGTCACAAAGGCATGGAAAAGTTTTTCAAGAACTTTGTACGGTATTAAACGTTTGACCTTAGAAATTTGGTGCAATTGGAAGAAGCCAGATTTAACCACAGAGGAAACCTGTTTATCCAGCTTAAACGAACTATCCAGGAAAACGCCTAGATTACTTACAGTGTCTGTAAGAAAGCAAGCAAAAGGACCAAATCGGGCAGCTAGCTGATCTCGTGGAGTGTGACTATCAAACACCATAATCTCAGTTTTCTTATCATTTAAAATGAGAGAATTGGCTGACAGCCACTCTGTGACCTCTTTCAAGCAGTCACACAACCGATTCAATGAAGCTAGCAGGTCATCAGACAATTGAAAACAGATTTAATAATGTGTTGGTCCCCCTTTTGCTGCCAAAGCAGGTCAGACCTGTTGAGCCATGGACTCCACCATAGCTTTGAAGGTGTGCTATGGTATCTGGCACCAATATGTTAGCAACAGATGCTTTCATTCTTGTAAGATGCGAGGTTAGGCCATTTATGGGATTTATTTGTCCAGCACATCCACCAGATACTGGATTGGATTGGGATCTGGGGAACTTGGAACTTCCTTTTTTTGGACTACTATTGTTAGATACTGAGCAGGAACAGCCCGAAAAAGATGCATTTTGGAAATGATCAGTGTAATTCTCTTTATCTGTCAAAGATCATAATGTGATGCCTGAAGTGTAAATCTATCAAAATGTCCTAATATGATGTATTGTATCGTGTTAAATGTGTGTCTCATACTTGGCACAGCGGACCCAGTTGATGTGCTGGTTGAGAGAGAAGAGGAACTTTTGCCTGTGGGTTGTCCACACTTTAATTGTCTTGTCATCAGAGGCCGTGACCAGAGTCTGTCCATCACCAGAAAAGTTAACACTGCGCACAGTGGCAGTGTGAGCCCTGAATACTGTTGACTCAGCCTTCCTGTATGGACACAAGACATTACTTAAGTTTAAAACAAACAAGCAAAACCCAGAAGGTGTTCAGCAATGTGTGCCTTCCTCCATGCTGGCAGAAGGAGACAAACAACATTCAGTAGTTGCTGCTCTTTATGAGTCACGATCATTGTCCTCTGTAGTAAACCGGTGGTGGAATAAAAAACAGAAAAGACAGAAAGATTTTACTTTAACACCTACATGCTTGGCACCCAAAGACGTACAGTCTTGTCTCTGGAGGCAGAGGCCACCAGATGGCCCGATGGGGAAAAGTGGACGGAAATTACGGCGTCTTTGTGTCCGTCAAAACGATACGCTCGCATCTGAGGTTTCATGTTCCAGATCATCACACGGGAATCCACGGAGCCTGTGGCTAGAAGAGGATGAAGCACAGATGTGAGTGAGAACATCATGTATTTCCAAAAAGGAAAAGACAAAGGCAACAGCAAACAGGCAAACAGATTGTTACCGATTTGTTTCATGTTGCAGCTGAAGTCCACACTTGTTACGGTGTCCCTGTGACCCTTGAAATGTCTTTCTAGGGTTGGATCAGACTATGGGAGCAAACAGAGAGTCATGTCAAAATGTTAAAATGTCATCATGACTACAAAAGCTACAATAATAAGCAATAAGTTAAGACATTTGGGAAACAGAAACTTTGGTACTATTTACTAAGAGATTATCACTGAAGAAGTGCTATTTCTTCCTCATCACGACTATGTGGGTGTATGATGTGACTAAAACTGGCCTGGAAACATGAGCAAAGAACCCCATAGTTATGATTTGTAGCTAAAATAATGAGGTTCTCTGATTTTGCGCAGTTATTCTTTTTCACTCTCTTAAGTCTGTCGGAAAATAACACAGAGTAAATTTCTAACTCTCCATAAAATCGCTAACAACATCCCAACTACACACATAAGGTTTAGAATACACAAGGCACTTCTATGACACCAAAGTAAAGTATGGGTTCACTCAATTAATGCTCTTTCAGCTTTTGATTTTTCAGACATTTCACACCAAATACATAAATAAATAAAGATTAATAAAAATACGCTGTTTTGGTTTTAGGCTCCTAGAACAGGTTCACAGTCACGACTTAGTATGACACGTGAATGGAAACGAGTCTGTGTTTATGTTAGCAGTAACACTTGTGCTGCTAGTCAAAATGTTTACTGTGAAAAGCACCCACTGTGTGTGATACATCTCATTGCAAAACCCATGGCCAATAATATGTTACCATGGCTGCCTCTGCTCTTCTGGGAAAGTTTTCATCAAGATTTTACAAGAAACAGCTATTGACAAATATGTACACAAAAGCATGCAAACCGGGGTTACACCACATTCTGAGGCTCAGCATATTCAGTGACCGAACTGATGCGTTTTGGGATCATTGAAACGGCATACTAGCCCTCCTCACCTCAACCCTCATCTTCTGAACGGAAGCAACCGCTCTAATACGTGAAAATGTGCATAAACATGCTTATTTATTCCAGATATCATTGCAGTTACTTATTGTCATCATTAGCATTTCAAGGCAGTTAATAACGAGGCAACCAAACAACAACAGCTGGTTACAACCTAACATATACCAGCCAGTGTTAGGCTTGAGTGTCTTAAAAATCACAGTTTCCCTTTGATAAACAGTTTGATTACATTCTCACAGTTTAATCACTATCTCAGTCTAACAATGTTCAATCCATTTCAAAGAAAGTTTCACTAATGCCAGCAAGATCCTTGCGAGAAATACACTAACTTGTATGTCAGCTAGATAAAAACAAAAATTATATGTAACAATTTTGTACAGAAATGCAACTTAAATTACATCCTGTAAGTGGTAAAGGTAAATTACCACTTAAGAACGTTTTCAAATAAATGAAATTAAATGTTCCTAGAAGTACAATGTGATCTAAAAGTAGCAGGTTTAAATGTATTTCATTTCTTTGTATCTGGTTCATTTATATGACAACCCGAATATGTTTAGGCTAAAGTTAAAACTAATTAAACTAATTAAACTAATGCACTGACTATAACAGGAAAGCTCTACAACGCATTGTGAGAACAGCTGAGAGGATAGTTGGTGTACCACTCCCCTCCCTGCAAGACATCTACACCACCCGCCTTACCCGCAAAGCCATCACAATTGTCAACGATGCAACCCACCCCGCGCACTGTCTGTTCAGCCTCCTGCCCTCCGGAAAAAGATACAGAAGTCTCCGCTCCCGCATTACCAGGCTCACCAACAGCTTCATCCACCAGGCTGTGAGACTGCTGAACTCTCTCCCCTCCCGGCTCCCAGCCAGCAGAATCACCAGATTGGCAGAACTATAGGAAGACAGACTGGACTCTACCCCCCCCCCACACACACACACACACTCCACAACAAGGAAACACTCTCTACATTCCTGACTGGAAACAACTACCTCTGCATTACAATTGCACACACCTGCTGCTATATATTTTTAGTATTTTTTTTAGCACTATTTATATTATTTATATTACTATTACTGCTGCTACAGTCTTATGCTGCATTAAAACAAAAACACTTACCAACCACAACCTGGGACTACCTCAAGTAGACTAGTACACTACTTTCCAGGGCACACTGTGGAACACTTTATTATATGTTAGGTCCTGTCTTGTTATATCCTGTATGTTACCTAAATGTTGTGCATCTGCACTTTATTGTTGTCTATGTCTATGCAGTGTGAAACGTAATTTCAATTCCTTTGTATGGCAAGTACATCTGAAGAAATTGACAAATAAAACTGACTTTGACTTTGACTTTATGCCTAAACAACTATTCCAAAGTTTAATCCTCCTTTTAACAAATGCGCAGTGACATTTCACGCTACTCCCAAGCTTGGGTTTTTCATAAAATATCATTTCTATCTCTCATTTAAAATATAAGGTAAAATACTGTATACATAAATCCTTTTATATACTGTAAAAAGTCCACCATGGAGTGTAAGACTGGTTTAACTGTGGAGTCTGGGCGCAGTACAGCCGCGTACTGGCGCTGTTTCACAGTGTTCACAGACTCCAAAGACCGATTAAACTTCAGAGAAATCGAGCAATTAAGTAAATTCTTCGTCACGAGTTCATTAAAAAGTATTAATATGAAGGGGTGTTTTAGGTCTTCGACGAACGGGCTTTTATAAACAATGCATGAAAAACAGAAACAACTCGTACTAGGACTAATTTAACCCTGAGTTCAACCTGTAAGGGTGTAGTTCCAAATTCGTGACACCACCGCGTTTTCACCACACACGTTTATTATAGATCAGGAATAATATTGCCAATATTATAATTAGTGAAAATTAATTATTCATTAATGACAAACAACTTTATAAAGGTGAAGCTTTGGGTCTTCATAATGTTGGACGGGATTCGTACCGGAAGTGGTGCCTGCGAGGCCGAACTCAGGGGGTATATGGCTATATAGCAAATCACGGTAGGCGGTTACCAAGGAGACGTTTAGCCGTTAGTTTAGCTAGCCGCTAAGCTAGCCGTTAACATCGGAGAGACAAAACAGGACTTTCCGTGCCACATTTTCTGGTTAAAGAGAACCAGTGTGACATGGCAGAGCTGCACATTATAGGGCAGATCATTGGTGCAAGTGGTTTCCCGGAAAAGACTTTGTTTTGCAAATGGGGAATTCATACGGGAGAAGCATGGCGGCTTTTATCCGGGCTGAAGGAGGGTCAGACCCAGGTGGATAGCCCCCAAATCGGAGACATAGCGTACTGGAGCCACCCGATCGATCTGCACTACGCGACCAAAGGGCTGCAAGGCTGGCCGAAGATTCACCTAGAGGTGTGGCATCAGGATTCTTTCGGACGGTGCCAACTCTATGGTTATGGTTTCTGCCACGTCCCTTCTAGTCCGGGACATCACCGAATAAGCTGTGCGACCTGGAGGCCTGTGGGCTCCTGGCAAGAACGGCTGGCGCAAATGTTCGTCGGCGGAGGTCCCCAGCTCCTCAGCCCTGACCTGATCTACAGCGGGGCGGACAGATACAGACTGCACACCGAAGCCATGGGGACTGTGGAGCTGGAGCTGGGCATCATCACGAGACACTTTGACAAATATGGTGTCGAGTGTTGAGATTTTGAAATGGCAGAAAGACAGAAAATAGAAACTTTTATAGATCATATTTGAGTCACTTGCTTTTAGTAGAATTCTGTACTATTTTTTTTTTCTTAACTACACTATTTTTTACAAACTATATGTAAATAAAGAAAATATTCTCTTACTGAAGTTGGTTTCTTGCTGATTTGTATTTTTAATATAAAAATAATATAAAACTGGCTCTTATTAGCGATATTCCGTGCAACCACGCCTCATTTAATGCTGCTTTCTTAAATGCATTGTTATATTATATTATGTAAAGCCACATTTACTTTTTATTTTGGATTTTAAGTTGTACGACTAACAGGATTGTTACTTGGATTAAGTCATTAATAGCCTGCTACAGATTAGGAGTAGGGGCAAATACTATACTGAAATGTATCATTTTGGTTCCAAGTGTGAGCCATTCACTGGCAGCAAATATTGTTTATCAAAAGATGTAGGAGTTCCCTGCTAGTCTGGCACCAGTCACTACTTTTTAAGAAAATTATAAAATGAGTTATCTTACTTCATATTAACAACAACAACCTCACAAGGAAAGAACTGGAGAGACTTTTAAAGAGTATATTTTTTTTCCTTCAGTTACCAGATACTGTGGTGTATGGTGCATGACTGTATTGCACAGAATATCTATTGTCATAGTGTCTTATGAGTTACTCTTGGAGTTCATCAAAGAGAGGCTTTGACCATCCTTTCTTCAAAATGAGGTTTAGTTTATGCAAACTTAAAATAAGCTTGTTTTCTTGTTTGTTTGTCACTGGTTACAAGCATCTCTGAATGCACAACTTGTTGAGCCTTGAAGCACATAGGCTACACAACATGTAACACTGTTACAAGTTAAAAGTTGTGTGGGATATTTTCATGCCACGCTTTGGGCCCCTTATTAACAATTGAGCATCATTTAAACACCTCAGCCTACTTGAGGTTGTTGCTGATCACATTCAGCATGGCCACAGTGTACCCATCTTCTGAAGGCTGCTTTCAGGGGTTTTATGCACCATGTTCACTTACTCAGATCTTAATCCAACAGAGCACCTTTGGGATGTGGTGGAGCACGAGATTCTCATCATGGATGTGCAGCCGAAAAGTCTGCAGCAACTGCCTGAAGCGATCATGTCAATATGGACCAAAACCTCAGAGGAATTTTTCCAGCTTCACACAAAGAATTAAGGCAGCTCTCAAGGCAAAAAGGCCGCTCAACCCAGCACTTGCGAGGTGCACCTAATATAGTGGACAGTGAGTGTAGTGGCATAAATGACTCTATCGTTTTGTCTTTTCTCATAACTTCAATATACTGTAATTACCGTACACAGAATATCAGATTGTTGGCATATTAATTGCTTGTTAGTCACTTTGACTGCAAAATGATACATTTAATCTGCAAAGGCAACTTAGATCATGACAAATGAGTAAAACGATACCATTAAACTTTCAGTGTATCATTTACATAACATATGTGGCTGTCACGACTACACAGGCTGGTTGTTACATTAGTATAAATGTATATATTACATTGAACACGCAGCAGACTGAGTAATGAGTCACTTTGCAACGACTTCACAGACATTTAATCAAGACTAAGAGTAAAATTACCCCGATTTATAATCTGCTCTTGCTCTAAATAAAGCTAAAACAAGCTGCAAAAAGAAAGGGGACCATACCAAATAAAAAATATATATAATGTATTGCAATAAATCTACAGATATATCAGCCTTTAACTCGTAACCAAGAAGGCACATTGTGGAAAATACAAATAAGAAACGAACTTCATCTCAGTGGCTCAAGCAGCAGGTTAAACTCACCAGCGCAGATGTCATTTTTGTTGATATCGGAGGCGAAATCCTGATGGAAGCGACTTGTTTACGGTCGTAGCCGTCCAAGCTAAATTTTACCGTGCTTTCCTCCGGTATTAGGACGAATGGGATGCGAGATATCACCTCTTTAGCTCGGTGGCCGGCTAACGCTAGCTAACAGTTAGCGCTTAGTTGCTGACAACAACAAAGTTCAGTTTACGCGCCGCGATTGGGCGCTGAGCAGCTGGTCGCCGCTCTTAAAGGGGCAGTCATCCCGTTAGCAAAGTTTCTGTCGAAACTCTCATTTTACTATTAACGTCAAAGTATTTAAACGATATGAAATATAGCCAAATAAAATCCACACAGGTTTTACAAAATTGTTCATGTGATGCTGTTCCGTTAGGATAAGTTACCCGGTAAATTCAATATCAGGCCGATTTTTTGAGGTGTAGTAACTCATAGTTGCCACCAGGTGTCAGCAGAGGTACACTAGACAGAGTTGTAAATCAGCTTTATGCAGCTAAGTACATGAAGGCCTTTGACGTGGGTTTTGCTGTCGCCTGCTTGTGCAAATATAGTCTTAAAATATAATCCCGGAACATTTTCAGTAAAGAATAAGATATGTGAAGGCTGATGAAAAATAACTGTATTTTACTTCAGTACTGATCAGGCTAAACATGAGCCACTCTACTAGACCCAAATACAGTATTTTGGCTCCTTTGACTGAGTCTGCCGAACCACAACAGGTCACATTATGACCAATAAGAAAGGTGTTGGTGTTCCTGATAACTATGACAATGGCACTGTCTTTTACAGGTTTCCCAGGTACACACTAGGTAACTACATTTGTGGTTTTGTGGCACGTCAGAATGTCTCCTGTGAAAAACACTTGTCACATTCAGTGTGCACTTTTTTCATTGTGAAGATTTTGAAAACACTCATACATAAAATTTAGAAAAAATCATCTTGGAAGTATTTAACAGAAATAATGACTATGGATATAACTAATGAATTTAAATGTGACCTGGAGTCTGTGGGAATTGCCATTGAGACGTGGTAAGCCACTCATTGCCTGTGTCACCTAACATTTGATGGTCAAAACCAGCTAATAACAGTGAGTAACCCCACTCTACTGAATCACAGCTACTGACGTACAGCAAACCTGTCACCATAGCAAAGATTAGAGATACATTCCTGAGAACAGGTCAGATCATGATGTCATTTTAGCAGAAGTAATCCGGGAAGTTAAACATTCAAATAACAGTAAGCACAGGGATGCAAATATTTAGAACGGATTGATGGAGTAAAAATCCAACACATAAACTAAAACTGAAGGATAATTAATTTAAGAGTTATTCTTCTCTGCTTACTTATTCAATGTGTACATAAACTCATTCTTCAACTAAATCCCCACCCATGGCCTTTTTCAACCATAAGGTTTGTCACATGGCCAGTCATTTATACCACAAATACCAGTAATGCAATACAAATATCACCACATAGTTATTCAGCATTACCAGCTATAATTATGTTATTTTCACATTGTTTTTACAGTATGATGTCATGTTTCTTTTTTTCCTTTTCTTTAAAGCAAACTCACAAAAGCAAGGCAGTGCAATCTGCTGCACACTCTAGAGACACTTGTTTAAAAATTGTAAGTAAAATGATTTACCTAGCCACACTTCTTTCCAGAAGTTGCTTAAATGGTTCAAATGTAAGGCATCTCGTGAAGCTGCAGCAGGGTTACTGTAAGAGAGAGAGGTGCAGCACTCAAAACATGAGAAACTATGAGAGATGTGAAGCAATGAAAAGCAAAGATGGTGGTAGAAGTACAAGAAAATCCAGGAAAGGGGGGGGGGAAGATTTTAAACAACTTATTTTGGGGTAATGTCAGCAATAATATAAGAATCTTTATATGTTATGGCTATATATGTAGTTTTGAGGACACAGTGAGCATGTTTTTTAAAAATGGTTTCATCTTCCCTGCTTATTTAATTTGGCAGAGTTTTACACCAGATATCCTTCCTGATGGAACACCGAAGCAGGTTACAGTGACCACTGACATTAAAGTAAAATGACTACAGCAGCCTACAATAGAAGCCGGCACTGGTTTCTATCGGTTTTAAGGCGTTTAATTCAATCAACAAAGGAAACAGTTTGTATTTGCCGCAGCCCTCATACATTTAGTTACAGTAAACTAAACAAAGACACACCCACAGGTTTACTGTCTGTACACTACACTTTAACAATGCATTCTCCGCTAAAGCGTTCTCATACAATGTAATTCATCACTGTTAATAGCTTATAAATAAGTGTTGTTTGCATATGGGGACAGCACTGATTGCACCACCTTGTATAATCCTAAGATTCCAGTAGGTGACTGATGACTGTGATGAGAAGGAACAAGGAAGAGAAACAGAAAAACAATCTGAAATTCTTCTCACTGCAGCTAGACACTTAAACTCAGCACAGTTTACTTGCTCCTGCGTGATACAGAGAATCATGCAGCACGTTTACAGGGCAGTAAATATTCATACGTCTATCTGAAAACTGAGCATGTCTTATCAGCGCATGTGTGCGCAGTTTAAGGGTAGTAGGATATAGCTGCGATGAATAATCAGAGCTTTGTCTACAGAAACAGTTTCCTTTTCAGTGCAGCGGGAGGATGTTTTTCATGGTGTGTGTTTTATCTCATGGGGTTCTCGACTCCTGTTTGGAGTTTCGAATGGGCCTTTTTGTCAAACACAGAGCCTTTTGATGCGCAGTGAGAGAGGAAGCTGTGGGGACCGTAGCATGGGGCAACAGCTGGCTTAACACAGGCAAAGTTTCAACAGGTCCAGCTCTTTACATTTGCACACTGTGTGTTATGTGTTACACAACTGAGAGAGACGTGGCCTTAGACTTCAAAATGACAAGTTCACCTTTGTGCCAGAGCTGATCTGGATACGCTGGCTAATTTGATAGCTATTCAGATATTTTATTTCTAAAGATTTATTTATTTTAAAATTATTATTTTTTTTAACTATGGGTTGATTTTTCCAGTGCATAAACTCTTTTGATTCGATTAGCTGTTAAACTTTAGGCTGGGGCATGAGCTAATGTACCCTGCAAATATGAAACCCTTATATCCTTAACTCAGCTAATGTGAACTCTCAGTCTGTAGCAGTCTTGTCGACAGAGTCAATAATTTGTATATTAATGAATGTTAACGAATGTGTTAACATTTGAAATAATTTTAAATACCTCAAAGGCAGTTAAAGTCATCAAAACCACTGTGACTAATATTACAATATGACAGCGTAGAAGGATGTATTATTTCCTTAATTGAAGTTCCTCTTTCCTTTGTATTCTATTCAGAAAAATGATCATAGACATTATCATATCATATTCCCTGGAAACTGAGATGTGATGGTGATGGTGTTTTTTTTCTACCAGTAACAGTCATTACAAGACACATTTATATGTCACACAGCCATTTGTCACGTCCACTTTGATGATAGGTGACAACAGGTGAAGCATGTGGTCAAAAGTGTCGTAAAATGCACTACGACGCTCTGTGGGTTATGGAAACTGGCTTCTTTCCGAAGAAAGCCGCATGTCTGACGGCTCTTATAAAACACATAAAATATTTTCAAATGATGCATTGCTTGCAGCAGCCAAGCATTCCTCAGCATCCTTTGTCTTTAGGTGTTTAAAGGCATGCCTTAAGCCTGAAAAGCATAACATCCAGGAAGAGCAAATTTTGCGTCTTTGTTTATCAGCTTTTGGGGCAATCACAACAATGTAAGACTAGTCGGCTGGTTTATTTTTAGATACCAAAATGAAACAATGATAAACCTCGTGAATGAGGAAATGTGAAGACTGGTAAATCCACTCAACTTTTTACGATTGCTACACTGGTCTGCACCATTGCGCTGGTGTCTGTCACAACATGGTTTGACAGCGAAATGCAAAACAGAAACTGCAATTTAAAAAAAATAAACATTCTCTCAAGACATAAAGTAGACAAGATAAAGACTGTAAGTATTTAACGGTGGTTGGAGGGTCAAATTTTCTTTTTAAAAATGATCATTTAGACTTTTTTAGTTTGAGCGCTGTGTACATTATATACAAGGCTGCAGACTGCTTGTTACCTTTGCTTGCACTGAGAGAACTGATTGCCCTAAAGGCAATGAGGCTGATTGTGTCATTACGCCATGCTTTGGAGTTTCTGCCAACAGTGTTCAGGGTTTATTCAGAGCACAGGACATTCTAGCACTCTCCGTCTTATCATAGGCTGTTACACTGCAGTTATGCCTGTACCATGAGTGCTGTCAGCGGCAAACCTCTGTTGATGTGCAGTGATCTAAACAGTGTTTCCATGTTTTTGTATTTGACTTCAGAGCAGCAAGTTTAGTATATCAGCTCTGAGAATCTTCTGTGACCAACACAACCACACTGGCTGACTTATTACAAATGCTGGTTGAAGAATGGGAAGCCATCCCACAGCAGTGTGTGTTACCAAGCTGGTGACCAGCATGACCAGATGCCAGGCTGTTGTGACTGTCTAGGGTTCCTAAACATGCCGTTGAGACCCCTGTTTGTTAAATGAATAAAGAGTTAAATTTCCAGTATGTCTTATTCATTCAGACTTCTTTAATCCGATCCAAGAAACTACACCAAACAGGAATCAATAGGAGGATATATTGTTTGGCAAGTTTTTCATGGCCACAACCCAGATGCTCAAGTCTGCTGCTCGACCCACAAATGAAGTTTTCTGGCACCATTTAAAGGGAGATAAACTGTCTTTCCAATAGTATAAGATTTATTGCCAGGAAGTGTCATTACAACAAAGAAACAATCAACTAAAGACACATTTCCTTGCTGTCTCTGCTATGCTTGTTTAATTTAATAAGGAAATGTCCAAAAAATTTTATTTACACATGTGGTACGATGCAGCTTTAGACATTTGTCAATTTATTTTAAAAAGACTACTGTGTAAACATTCTGGTTTGTATACATTTTATTTATTCTATTTATTTAATTTAACTACCAAAAACTGTGTATAAAAGAAATCTGACAGGAGAACCCTTGATTTAATAGTACTATCTTGCCTTAGGATTGTACAGACAGACAACAGCTGTATGTGACATCCATACAATTAGATTACTTGTCTTACAATCTTATTATGAGCAAGCAATTCAATATCAAGTGAGCAGGTTCGAAGGTTCACAGTAAAAAAAAAGAGTGTGAATGTAGAAAGTGAACGATTTGATAGCACATGTTGTCATTTTTATCTGTGTGTTACAGCCGTGTGAAATGTGCATATTTCATTTTGCAAGTACTAAAGTTTTTCCTCTTTTGTGCAGATTCTACTTGCAGGGGAGGACTTTGAACTCAAACAATCACAATGCTTTTTAGGAGGGCTTCTATAATAAGTAATTGTTTTGAATGACAAAGTGTCTTCTGAGAAGTTTAGCAGGAAGAATAGCCTCGCCTTTGTGATGGCTTAAAGGAATTCAGGAAATTCACTTGATTATTTTCCCAACTGACTTCCTTGTTGTTTCATGCTTGTTAAACCGGACAGTGCCAAATGAGTGACAGTAATGAGGATTACTGTCCACACAGATGCAACACCCTAATAGATCATTCAGGAAATGATTCACAGTGGCACAAATGTAAAAAATAAAAACATGGGTTGAGTCTCAGCATCTTTTAAAAAACTTTACCTGCATAGTATAGCAGCTAGTTGGTGGCATGGAGAAGCACACAGGGTGTGGAACAAAGTCAAGTCAGGAAGTTGCCGCCTTTTCATCCACAATGTTATCAGACAACTCACAGCACAGTTAAACCACATAGACTTTAGTGGTCAGGACACTTTGACAATCTGCTGAAAATACCTTTTGTTGATCTTAAAATCAAACTAATGCCCACAGGTTAGTAAACACCTGCTGTTTTCCAAGGTTATAAAGGATTTAGCTACGTGACAGATTTGTTTAATGGGAGCTTCTTATCAGCAGACCTACTATCTAACGCTGAAGAATGATGTGTTGCTTGGCCTACAGGGAGGAAATGGAACGACTGACTTCAGCCAAGAATCTCCTGCTGTGGCTGTTATCCGTTCATCAGCCCCCGGTGTCACGCACAAGCATACACTCTATACTCTGAATATAACAATGCTCTTTCTCTGTCCATGCAAACATGCAATCAAACACACAAACACACAATCCTTTGTGAAACGTGTGTGCAGCGGATTTAAACATGGACAGAGACCCTCCCCATCTAAAAAGGCCAGCTGCTCTTGGTTTATTGGGTAAACTGTGTGCCTCAAGTTTGTTAAACGCATATTTTTTAGTGTTTTTTTTTTTTCATAATTAAGGTTGCAACTTGTTTCCATATTTACACTACTGCAAAGTGCAGTAGTGTAAATATCGAATGCAAAACGAGGATGTCTGAGAAAAAAAGCTCTCGAGAAAAGGCTACAGGGTTACTAGCAAAGCCTGTAATGTAGAGAGTTACTGTGATTGATGACATATAACCTTTATACATCCTTGTTCCTGTGCAGCCAAAGGGTAAGTGTGACTCAGGTGAAGGTTGCAACACTTAGTACATGTACAAAGAAATCAGTGGGGTTAGTAGACCATAAAAACCAGCTCCTATTTCTGTTCCCAGTATAAGTGAAAACAAACACTAAACAGAGCAGCTGAAATATCCAGGGTCCTTATGACGTAAGATTTATCTATAAAGGCCATGGGTATGACAAAAAAAGTCAGATTGCAGGAATATGAGATTAATTTCAGTTGTTTTGATGTGTTATCACTGTTCCTCGTCTAAGATGGCCTCTAATCTGCCTGTGGAGGTGCTTCTGACCAAGGACAGTAAACATAAAAAGGCGAAGAGGAAGAGGAATATCCAGCTGTTGAGCATGAACTCTGTCCTTTCTAGATCAGTCTTCACGAGGGGCCGTCAGTGTGAAACCTTCATCCCTTTGCTCTGTAACTCATTTACAGTGAGGTCACTGTTACCGTTCAACCCTTTACATACCAGTATGAATTTCCACAGAATGCGTAAAAAAGAGAGGCAGCACGGTGGCACGGTGGTTAGCACTGTTGCCGCACAGCAAGGTCCTGAGTTCAATTCCACCATCAGGCCGGGGTCTTTCTGTGTGGAGTTTGCATGTTCTCCCCGTGAGTTCCCTCTGGGTACTCTGGCTTCCTCCCACCGTCCAAAAACATGCAGCTTGTGGGGATAGGTTAATTGGATAATCCAAATTGTCACTAGGTGTGAATGTGAGTGTGAATGGTTGTCTGTCCCTGTGTGTTAGCCCTGCGACAGACTGGCGACCTGTCCAGGGTGTACCCCTCCTCTCGCCCTATGAAAGCTGGGATAGGCTCCAGCGACCCTGAAAAGGATAAACGGAAGCAAATGGATGGATGCGTAAATAAAGGTTTCCAAGGATTTTCAGCTACTGTGTAGCAAGACCAGACATGTGTGTTGTAACTTTTTAATGACAAGCCATTCGTACAAAAGCCAGTGTTTACATATTGTCTTTACTAATGGTATGTGTGACTCACAGGTGCCCACCCATGTCAACTAAAGGAGTAAGCAACAATATAATCAACTTTACTGTGGAAACCCCACAACAGTTCAGTTGCTTGTCTTTGGTCATTTCTTTCTCTAAATACTCTTCACCCCTTGAAAGTCTACTTGGAAGTCCTTTCAAAAATTGCTTATGGGACAAAATGACTGGGTGTGCCTCAGAAGTTAGCCGGAGCGATCTCTGCTTATGCTTCAAAACATCAAAATAAACCTGCAAAGAATTTTAATTTTTGTTGGAAGATGCCTCAGATTTCGTTTCATTGGTCAAACGCATGAAAGGAGTTGAAGCAAATCATAAGGAGGCCATTCATAAGTGTGACTTAGTGACTATTATAAAATATGAATGAAGTCTTTAATAAATGTAGTCAGCTCAGGTCAGTAATGCTTCTCAAAATGTAATTTGTAATGTTTTAGTTTTTCTTGCCAGACTGAGTCATGTGATGTAAGAAGTTTTTAGTGCTGAGTCTGTGGATCAAATCTGTAGTCAAACTGGACATCAGTTATTGTAATCAATATAAATGGAGTCCCAATAAAGTTTAAATGACATCTGCAAGTTAAATAATGCAGGATTGCACCACTAAAAATTGTTTTATGGGAACTCAATCAGTCAATAAAAAATCAAAGTATAAACTGTCAATTCTTAGGTTTACATACAGCATGGCTGAACAGCCTTCCACACAGTTTAGAGCACAGTGAATGCATTAACTTCTGTAACATAGCACATCTCCCTTTATCTGAATCTTCAAAGCATCTTTTTACATGCATATAATAGAATTAAGTCCATACAGACACGTGCACTCATGCCCTTCTAGATGAAGCAGTGAGGTGGTCACATGGTAACATTCCAGGAGGCTCAAGGATGTACAGTTATCTGGCAGATAAAGCAGACTGAAAACCAGCCAAAACATGAGCTTTGCTTGAACAGCATATCATTTTTTATTAAACATTAGAGCACTTTTTTGGGGGCTTTTACAGTGACAATCAGCCTCTTTGAGCAGCATGACGTCTGATATGCTTCCAATAAAGCAGCTTTTATCTATTTTTATTCAAAGAATCCAGGAAAAATGTGCTCATGTTACATTTCAAGGAAGACTAATCTTGACAGATGACAGACACTGCAGTCATAATAAAGGACGCATTGTTTTCAAAATCCACCTGCAATAAGAGTCACTGCCCGAAAACCAGAGGATCGTTCAAAGCTTTGAAATTGAATCCCATTGTAATTAGTCTAATCAACTTCATACTGTAGCAGACAGCCACACAAGGACATGGAGGTGGATAGTTTATTGAGAACAGCTTGTTTGTCTAAAACACAGTCATTGTCTTTCAGCTCTCAGTGCTTTCTGTAGCAGAGAGAGACGCTGGCTTTCATTCACTTGTTGAGGTCATCGTGGAGCTAACCACTTTTGCTCTTCTGAGAAATGATAGCAAACTGCCTTTTAATTCAATTTTGTCTCTTCAACAGCCAGAGCATTATACGCTTTAAAGCCTACTCGATAGCTATTTTGTTTCCCTTAACGCTCAGTGGCCACATTTGGGCATCGGCAGAATTACACGAATGGTATCGGCTGTGATTTTAAAAAACACAAACCCACAAAACTTAAACTTTAAACTGTCTAAATAATTTCAACAATTTAAACTTACCAAAATATAGCAGCAGAAGAAGAAAAAGCTACCTAATAAATACAAATGTGTGTATTAGTATATTATATAACAAAGAAAATATATTATATTAGATGTGTGTGTGAGAAAAAAAGGTTATTTTAGTCCTGCTCTGAAGTCTTGAAATAAGCATTCACACCATTTCCAAAACAACAACAACAAAGCAGGTATAACAAGGGAGGACATGTCTGACTGTGACTTGGCCTACTGGTTTGTAAATGAGAACTTATTGGAAAAGAGCATGTGGGTTCATACCACAATTAATCCTCGATTCTGAAACATGGTGTATCCTGGTCCTCTGCCATACTGTGAGTTTTTTTTATCAATTTTATTTCAGTTTGAACAGTTTCTGCTTTCAGCACAAATAAACTTCAGTTGAATTCAGTCTCGATATGTGTTCACTGAATGTGTTTAGCTTAAAAAGTTAACACAAAGGAAATTTGTTTCTAAGTATCTGTCTGGTTTCTCATTTTGGGGTTTCCAAAGTGGAGTTACAAGCAGATGGGATGAATCACTGAATGTGAGAAGTGTGTGACCCTTTTGAACTCCCAGTGTTAGCCTGCCCTGGGTTTCATTACTCCTGCTTTTGTCTGCTGTCTGAGAGTCTGGCAGCCATGCATGAGTCAGTAGCCATCCAAATACAGCTCAGTTTCAAATTGCAGTAATCCTTCTGACAAAAAACAAAATGTTTGTCCTTTAAATGAGGCACTGGATCCAACATATAAACAGTGACATATACATGTATATCTCAGTTAAACAAACTGAAAAAAGCCCCATGAAACTGTGACTAAGAAGACCTCTACACTAATCATGGATCAAAAGAAATGCTAAACAAGCCCGTGAAGGGGAAGACTTTGTTTGTACACATTGTTTTTTATAGATGCTGAGTGTAGAAGAAATGCGCAGCAGTGGAAAATCAGTATCAGTCCATGCACTGTATGTGTGTGGACAAATAAAAGGAAAACATACAGAAATGACTGAAGACACATCTACAGTTTATGTGTGTGTGTTTTATGGGCAAGTGGGTGTGAGTGCGTGTGTTTGTATGTCTGAGTTACATGGTGTTACATGGTGTTACATGGTGTTACATGGTTGATGGTACAAAAAAATAGCTAAAGGGTCAAACAGTCAGTACATGCTGTGTTAGATGTATAAACCGGACACTAAAAGCTCACTTAATGCCCTGACTCAGTCTGGTAAGAAAAACTAATAAATTACCAATTACATACATTTTCACAGGCATTGCTAACTTGTGCTTGTAGAATACTTGCAGAAGTTTAAACGAGTGTTCGCAACAAAACAGGATTCACGTATTTTTCCACCAGCTTGTAGTTCTGTTTATCAGGTAATGTCAGGGTGCTCCCAATGGCCAGTCTGCTGGTTTGCTGGTCAGTTTGTTGTTTACTTCTATTTGTCACAATGACACGAAATGACTGACACATGACAAGAGTAGGATGAGCAATATTCCTGTGTTCCTGAGCCTTATCATGATTCACCCGTGTATTGTTGAAATATATTTCACTTCTTATTCAACAAAGGATCACTTAGTAAACCAGTATGTCCTCCTACGTCTTTTGTTGTCCACACAAACTGGTAGAGACATGCAGTCCTCTGAAAAATTAAGCCACCCTTACTGCTTCCATAACAGTTAAGAGGGTAAGCAGCAGTCAGGTGAACTTGATAACTTATTATTAGCAAGCGTGAGCAAGTCTTTTGGTAGTGCGCTGGTCTGGAGTATTCAGGTCTGTCCAAACACAATGTCACAATCTTCTCAGGACAGGTGGACAACCACCAGTCCTAACCTAAGGTTGGATTGTGTGATGGGCCTATTGGCCTCAGTTAGTAAGTAATGATTGAAACATTAAAGTTTATTACAGTACAAGTAGAAAAAGACTGAACAAGCATAGCATGTTTGGAAGGGTTTTCGAGAGAAAACCTTGTCTCTCTAAAAAGAACATGACCAGTGTTGGTCAAGTTACTTGAAAAAAGTAATCAGTTACTAATTACTGATTACTTCCCCCAAAAAGTAATCCCGTTACTTTACTGATTACTTATTTTCAAAAGTAATCAATTACTTAGTTACTTAGTTACTTTTTAAAAACACGATTTACAACCTGAATAGGTGATAAAGCGATAGATCTTTCAGCCCAATTCTACTTTTTCTGCATAATTCATCATACAAAATGTAATCAAATGGAAAAGTCTCTTTTTAAAACTTGTTTTATTAGTTTTAATCTTTTAACTTTATGCATCAAGCAAAAATTAAATTATATGCAACATTCTCTGACTGGAAGAAATTTGTTTAACATTTAAACCTATTTTCTTCACATTCCAGCACATAAAATATTTTTTTGTGTTTACACTCACTCTTTCAAATAGATGCAAGTAAAACACAGCAGAAAATAAATAAAATCAAAGACTAGCGGTCCTGTTGCTCTATTTTCACCTGTAAAGCAGGACTGGGGTAGGCGGAGGAGGTTTACCCTGGTGCAGGTGTGCTGCAGCGGTCAGTGGAAGAATCCGCGAGTTTCTCTGTGAATTTCACATTACGTCGTAGTACACTCGGTGCTTGCTTGGAAGTTTAGGGGTTTTTTCGCTGTAAAAAGAAGTTTTCTTCCCACGCACAACGGACACTAATGTTTTTGTCACTTTTTATGGACTCAAACTCAAAATAAGGTCAGTACTTCCACGCTTTGAACGCTGCATGCTACACTCTGTCCCGCACTCGATATATTATCTTCTTCTTCTTCTTCTTTGTTTTTAACGGCGGTTGGCAACCAACGTAAAAGGAGCATTACCGCCTCCTACTGTTCCGGAGTATGGATCAGACAGTGAGCTTACAATCTGTATCAAAAAACAAAAAACAAAAAACAAACAAACAACAACAAAAAAAAAAACAAAAAAAAAAAACCCTCACACTCTTTCATACACACCTATAGCCTTCAAAAACCCCACCAAGTCCCTCACCTGTGCCCTACTACCCTCCAACACACTCTTCAGATTAAATTCCCCGATTCCCCGCTCCCTCAATCTATTCTGCAGAACTTTTCTCTCCACATCATAACCCTTGCACCGCAGTATTACATGCTCTACCGTCTCCTCCTCCTCCTGGCACACCCCACAAAGCCCCGTCTCATGTTCTCCTATCATCTGTAGTGTTTTATTTAACGCACAATGTCCCAGTCTAAGCCTGGTAATGACCACCTCTTCTCTCCTATCACCCCCATACAACCTACACCCTGCCACCTCCTTCTTAAAATGATACAAGTGCCTGCCCTTACTCCCTGAATCCCACCGCTCCTGCCACTCCCGAACAACCTGCCTCCAAACAATACCCTTTGCTTCAGATCCGCTACTTTTAATTTCCATCTCAGTCCTATGTTTAGTCAATGCTCCTTTTGCCAACCTATCCACCTTTTCATTTCCACTGATTCCTACATGAGCTGGCACCCAAAGAAAGTGAATATTGCCACCACAACACCTTATTCTGCTTATAGTCTCCAGAATAGTAAACAGCATACCCTGCCTTGTCTTCGAACAAAATGATTGTAGACTTGAAAGAACAGCTGCTGAGTCAGAGCATACTACTACCTGCCTGAGTTTTGAACACTCTATCCATTTCAATGCTACCAAAATTGCTACCATTTCAACTGTGTACACTGAAAGGCCATCCGAAGTGCGTCTGTTTATTTCAATATTTTTGGATGGAACTGCTATTCCAAACCCTGTAATCCCAGTATCTGGACTTTTAGCACCATCCGTGAACACATGAATATACCCAGGGTATTCAGTCGAGCTGTGAAAATGAAATGCTGACACAAGATCGACTTTTCCTTTCAATATCCTCTTCAGATCCAGCAAGTACCAGTCCACAGGAGGGGTCTCCAATAACCATGGAGGAACCACAGGGAACACAACTGCAGGACATATTTTAAGTTCATACACATGACACTCCTTAGCCCACTGATTCCCCACCTTTCCAAAATGATCCTTCTGACTTTTTCCATACTCCCAGCACTCCAAAAGTACCTCCTTTGTAGGATGTGCATCACCATGACCACCAAGATGAACCCAGTAATTCACTGATACTTGCTTCCTCCTAAGATCCAGGGGCATTTCTCCCATCTCCACCTGTAGGGCACTGACTGGAGACGTTTTAAAAGCTCCACAGCACACTCTAAGGGCTTCCGATTGCAAAACATCCAAACGTCCCAACACAGAACGAGCTGCTGAACCATATGCCACACACCCATAATCGAAGACAGATCTAATCAATGCCTGGTAAAGTCTTTTCAAAGCAGAAGAGCTTGCTCCCCAACCCCTCCCAGCTACACACCTCATAACATTAACAACTTTTTTACATTTGGTTTCAATCCGGTCAATATGCTCCCTCCATGTCAGTCTTGAATCAAACACAACACCTAAGTACTTAAAAGAGCTCACTTTCCCAATTCCCTCGTCATACAGTTTCAATGTCAAAGTCTCACTCACTTGTCTTTTGGTAAAGAACATCATTTTTGTTTTCTCCACCGAAAACCTGAATCCCCAGTCAAATCCCCACTCAACCACCATATTTACAGCCTCCTGAACCTTGCCCACTAGGTGCTCAATATTTCTTCCTTTTTTCCATAACACACCATCATCAGCGAACAAAGACCTCCCAATACCCTCAGGAACATCAGAAAAAACATCATTGATCATTATAACAAAAAGCAGGGGACTAATCGCACTGCCCTGTGGCGTCCCATTCACAACCGTGCACTGACTAGAAATTGTAGACCCAATTCGCACTTGGATCTTCCTACCAGATAAAAAGTCTTGGATCCAATTAAATGTCCTGCCACCAACACCCAACTTATGCAACTTGATTAAAAGCCCATCCCTCCACAACATATCATATGCCTTTTCTATGTCAAAAAACACTGCCAAAACAGATTCTTTATTGGCCTGCGCTTTCCTAACAACATTCTCAAGTCTAACAATAGCATCAGTCGTGTTCCGAGCTGTCCTGAAACCACTTTGGTAATTGGCTAAAGCCCCTTTTCTTTCCAGTTCAAAGGACAGTCTTGCCATTATCATACGTTCCATTAACTTGCACACATTTGATGTAAGAGCGATTGGTCTGTAGCTATCTGGTTTAGATGGATCCTTCCCGGGTTTTCTTATTGGCACAATAACAGCCTCCTTCCAAGTACTTGGGAGCTCACCCTTAATCCAAACTGTGTTAACCAAACACAGCAGTTTATTAAGCGCTTTCGTACCAAGGTGCTTCAACATTAAATAACAAATTTGATCCTTTCCCGGGGCTGTGGGCTTTGTTTTTTGAAGCGCTCTCACCATTTCCTCCCGAGAAAACACCGCATCCAGACTACTGTCCATGTGCGCCTTTCTTGCTAAATTCTCCGAATATCGTGCTTTAGTTTGGCACATTCTGTCCTTTCCCAACACTGAGATGTTATCAGAGCTATGAATCTTAGCAAAAGTTTTCACCATAACCTCCACTTTTTCCTGAGCTGTTACAAAGTTCTGGTGGCCCGAAGATAGAACTGGGTAATCCCATTCCCGCCGGTCACCTCCCATTCTTCTGACCATGCCCCAGACCTCCCCCACTGGAGTGGTTCTTCCTATTTTAGAACAGAACAACCTCCAACTGCTCCGCTTAGCCTGTCTCACTGTTCTCCTGACCACTGCCACTGCTTTTCTGTAAGCAATCAGAGCCTGCGTGTTAAGGGTTCTTCGGAGAAATTTAAATGCCTTGTTCCTTTCCTTCACAGCAATTCGACATTCCTCTGTCCACCATGGCACCAAAGTCCTACTTGCCATGCCTTTACTGGTCGGGATTGAGGCCTTGGCGGCTACCATAAGCACTTCAATAAACTGATTATTCATTTGTTCAACGCTACCAGACTCAGCAACCGTGCCGATCGTGTCCTCACATAGTTTTTGGAATTTTGTCCAGTCAGCCCTATGAAAACTCCACTTCTTATGCACCTCTCCTAGAGACACCTGTATCTGCCCTCCAACATCACAGAAAACAGGATAGTGGTCACTGCCTATGGTAGTGTCTGTTCTGATGGTCCACTGACTTATTCCTGCAAGGACAGTTGAGACTAGAGTTAAATCCAAAACTGACTCTGTTCCATTAACAACATTACACCGGGTCCCCCTACCATCATTCAGGCACACCAAATTGCATGTATCCATCAATTCCTCAATTACCTTACCATTTTTATCCGTGCGTGTACCTCCCCACACTCTGCTATGGGCATTAAAATCCCCACACCAAATAACTCTACGACAGTCACTTCCTTCAATCGAACGAAGACGCGGCAGCTCCAATCTGGCACAAGGATTGTAGAAATTCACGATAACATTTGGTTCATTCCTGTCCCAAACCTCAATAGCAATATACTCCAAATCATTGCCTTTACCCAGGAGTCTATATGGAATGTCTTGCTTGACAAACGTTGCACACCCTCCCCCTCCACCACGGTCCCTGTCATTTCTTATTATCTTGTACCCATACAACACAAAATCCAAAGAAGATTTAAGCCAAGTTTCCTGTACACAAATGACATCCGGTTTAACATCAAGGAGTTTGATGAAATGCTTCAACTCCTGGCCATTGACCAACAGACTCCTTGCATTCCATTGAAGAATAAGCACCATGATTACATAAAAGAACATCATGTTTCCTGACTTGACTGATAATTGAGGTTGTCCCTCACTTCTTCCCATGTCAGTCCTACTAACCCCAAGTGGTTAATTGCCGCCTTAACAATGAGCCGAATTTTCTCCTGCTTAGATCTCACATCAGCTGTGGTGTTTATCACTCCTGCAATGAATGTAACCAATGCCATCTTATCAATAACCATAGTATTCGTGTTGAGCCGGGTAACTCCTTGATCCTGAGATGCACCCTGTCCTGGGTTAACGTTGACCTGTTCACTCACTCTCATCACCCTCACTGCTTCAGCATAGGAGATCTTCTTCTCCACCCTCACTTTTTGAATATGATTTTCTTGTTTCATCCTCTCACATCCAGCATACGCAACACTGTGACTTCCACCACAACTACAACACTTTGGTTGAACTCCATCTCCACATTTCCCATATTCGTGATCCCCACCACACCGAGCACATCTCCTCTTTTCCTTACAGTTCTTCGCTAGGTGTCCAAACCTTTGACAGTTAAAGCACCTCAGAGGTTTTGGAACATAGGCTCGTACTGGATAACTAATGAAACCCAAAAACACTTTCCTTGGCAGATTTGCTCCTTCAAAGTGTATCAGGACACTCTCACTGTCTACCTTAAGTCCTTCTGTTGTTGCTTTCAGTCTGACCACAGAAATCACATTTCCTCCTTTGATTTTGCTTTTCAGATCATCCATTTTCACACTAATGGGCACCCCAGAAATTACCCCCTTGCATCCACCCCCCGTCTGTGCACCCACTTGCCCAGCATTTTCTACTTTAAACTTCCCCAATTGTTTTAAGTTCAAAGCCTTTTTGAGCTGCTCTTCATTCACACACTGCACAAGAAGATTACCATCTGAGAGTACTTTAGCAGAAGCTATATCACCCACTTTACTGTTAAGTTCAGCTGTCAACACAAACGGACTCAATTTTTTAATAAGGACTTGTGTTCTGTCATTGAATCTCAGAACAACAAATATTCTCGTTCCCTCTCTAGCTTCTAAAGAACCATCCCTACCACCACTGCTCCCACCTCTTTTACGCTTTTCCCTCCTCTGCTCACCTTGCACTTGCTCCAGAGGCATTTCCTCCTCTTCATCAAAATCACCATAGTCTTCCCAGCTGCCCACAGCTGACCCACTCACGGAACAGTCGTGCTCAACCGCCACCACAGGTGGACTGCCAACCAGGTTCGAATTTTTGGCAGTGCTCCAACCAAGTTTGCCAGCAGACGCCGCTGCCATCCGTCCTCTCTCCTCCTTCTTCTCCAGAGTTTTTCGAAAACGAACCGCCCGATCAATCGACGGGGTCCGAATACACACGCTGATCAAAAGAGCCTACTCTCAGCAGCCTGTCAAAGCAGCTCTCTGTGCAAACACCTCCTCTCGTGGAACATTCTTACTTTGCATCCCTCGATATATTATGATCTGCAGACAGCTGTTGTCACGAACGTCGCACTCGCTTACGTCACTGTCATGAGACGTTCTGGCAAAAAATCACGGTTTTAGTAACGCAGTAACGCAGCGTTCCTACGTGAAAGTAACGGTAATCTAATTACCGTTTTTGCAATAGTAATCCCTTACATTACTCGTTACTTGAAAAAAGTAATCAGATTACAGTAACGCGTTACAAGTAACGCGTTACTGCCCATCTCTGAACATGACAGCACGGCTTAGGTTTAAAAAAGCTGCATCTAAACAAATCACAAAACTTCTGGAACAATAACTGTTGGACAGACGAGACCAAAGTGGCGATGTCTGATCATGGTGCACAGCACCATGTTTGGAGAAGGCCAAACACAGAAAACCATCAGCACAAACATTTCATATCAACTACTAAGCACGGTGGTGGTTGGATGATGATTTGTGATTGCTTTGCAGTCACTGAGTCAACCATGAATCACTACCATGAGTGAAATGTGAGACCATCAGGGTGATTGCTAAAGCTTAGCTGCAACTGGGTCGTGCAACACGACAATGATCTCAAGCATAGCAGCCAATTTACATGAGAATAGGTAAGAAAAAAACCCACAATGCTGCAAGTCAAAGTCCAGATCTCAATCTGACTGAAATGTTGTGGCAAAATCTGTCTGTTAATGAATAGCCATGAACCTCTATTAACTGAAGCAATATTGTAAAAAAGGGTTTGTCCAAAATTCCTCCTCAATGATGTGTGAGATCAATAAACTTGTACAGAAAATGGTGACGTCAAGACAGTCTACACTGCTAATGAATCATGTGGTGTTCTTAGTTCATCACACCCTGCTTCTGTATTTCAGATTAGTTAGTTAAAAAAAATAATTAAGATATGGTGTAATGTGTCCTCTTGTTGTATTTAATTAATTTTAAAATCTGGTGAACACCAGATTATATTCATGCCCTTATATATAAATTATTTAAACTGAAAGAGAGCACATTCTCTTATTCATTGTACAGGGTGGGCCATTTATATGGATACACCGTAATAACATGGGAATGGTTGGTGATATTCAAGTCCTGTTTGTGGCACATTAGTATATGTGAGGGGGAAAACTCTTCAAGATGGGTGGTGACCATGGTGGCCATTTAGAAGTCGGCCATCTTGGATACAACTTTTGTTTTTTCAATAGGAAGAGGGCCATGTGACACATCAAACTTATTGGTAATGTCACAAGAAAAACAATGGCGTGCTTGGTTTCAACGTAACTTTATTCTTTCATGAGTTATTTACAAGTTTCTGACCACTTATAAAATGTGTTCAATTGTGTTGGATTGTCAATGCAACCCTCTTCTCCCACTCTTCACACACTGATAGCAACACCGCAGGAGAAATGCCAGCACAGGCATCCAGTATCCGTAGTTTCAGGTGCTGCACATCTCGTATCTTCACACCACAGACAATTGCCTTCAGATGACCCCAAAGATAAAAGTCTAAGGGGGTCAGATCGGGAGACTTTGGGGGCCATTCAACTGGCCAACGACAACCAATCCACTTTCCAGGAAACTGTTCATCTAGGAATGCTCGGACCTGGCACCCATAATGTGGTGGTGCACCATCTTGCTGGAAAAACTCAGGGAACATGCCAGCTTCAGTGCATAAAGAGGGAAACACATCATCATGTAGCAATTTCAAATATCCAGTGGCCTTGAGCTTTCCATTGATGAAGAATGGACCCACTATCGTTGTACCCCATATACCACACCAAACCATCACTTTTGTTGTTCCAACAGTCTTGGAGGGATCCATCCAATGTGGGTTAGTGTCAGACCAATAGCGGTGGTTTTGTTTGTTAACTTCACCATTCACATAAAAGTTTGCCTCATCACTGAACAAACTCTTCTGCGTGAACTGAGGGTCCTGTTCCAATTTTTGTTTTGCCCATTCTGCAAATTCTGTGCGCCGATCTGGGTCATCCTCGTTGAGATGCTGCAGTAGCTGGAGTTTGTAAGGGTGCCATTTGTGAGTAGCTAATATCCGCCGAAGGGATGTTCGACTAATGCCACTCTCCAGTGACATGCGGCGAGTGCTACGTTGTGGGCTCTTGCTGAATGAAGCTAGGACAGCCACTGATGTTTCTTCATTAGTGACAGTTTTCTTGCGTCCACATTTTGGCAAATCCAACACTGAACCAGTTTCACGAAACTTAGCAAGCAGTTTGCTAACTGTAGCATGGGAGATGGGTGGTCTCGTAGGGTGTCTTGCATTGAAATCTGCTGGATTTGACCCGGTTACTGCGTTCACCAGATATCAACACAATTTCGATCCTCACGCTCCTCACGTGTTAACCTCTTCGACATGTCAATGGCTGTGAAAAAAGAGAAACTTGTAAATAACTCATGAAAGAATAAAGTTACGTTGAAACCAAGCACACCGTTGTTTTTCTTGTGACATTACCAATAAGTTTGATGTGTCACATGGCCCTCTTCCTATTGAAAAAACAAAGGTTGTATCCAAGATGGCCGACTTCTAAATGGCCACCATGGTCACCACCCATCTTGAGGAGTTTGCCCCCTCACATATACTAATGTGCCACAAACAGGACTTTAATATCACCAACCATTCCCATTTTATTACGGTGTATCCATATAAATGGCCCACCCTGTAGTACAAGGGTTACTATGTCTTGCCACAAGGTACCCTTATATATCACATTTTCTCTGCTATTTACTTTGTGTGCATAAGATAATGACAGAGATATGCAATAAACGACCACTTAGTCAACTAAAGGATCGTCCAAACACCTTCTGTTCTCCATACACATTATTAGATATATATACAGTGCTTTGGAGTCTATGATTTTTTTTTAAATATTTTGATATATTTTATATATTTTTCATCTAAAACCAGTTAGCTCTTACTGCCTCAGCTAATGGCAGTTCATCCAGGTTTAGTTTTTGTAATTTTCCATCAGCTCTTGTCCGAATTGTAACAAAAAGTCAGCTCAAAAGTGGAAGTGAGCTATATGTGTAAAGCAGTGACAGCTACAATTTCTTGTAACAACTAAAAGTAGTGGTTCCCACTTCCATTTTCAGAGTACCTCTGGTTTTGATGAGACAGCTATGTTAGAAAAGCTATTATAACTGACCTTTTCAAGACTGAGATTAAACCTTCATATCCTGCTTTTTAACAGAATGAGCTGTTAGAAAAATATGACAATAAAATAGTTTTCCTGTTTGTGCCTGTGTCGGTCACATTGCCTGTTTTGATGTGTCGTCTGAGGCTTATGTGGACCCAAAGAAAATGGGTATGTGTGCCACTTTTGAGTGTATCATTGTCACTGTGACCTCCTTTATTTTGTGAATCTAGGTCTTACAGCTTTATCTATGTCATCTCCATGTGAATCCTTGGGATAGTAGGTTAGTAGGTTCTCTGCACACGGTAAGATTTCACCAGCTAGAGAAAGAGAAATCATTTTATTTGTGGTTTTAAATCACTAAATAGATATTTCTAAGAGCGATTATAAAAACAGGACTTCATTTATAATATATCTGATTGCTCATAAGGAGACTCGCACATTCAAACCAACACACCTAAAGCAGCGTACACGTAACCAACAACACAGTCAGTGCATTATTATACTGCAGTACCTGATAATACTAATGAAGCACCAAATGTCTTGCTTGTTACAAAGTGTCATGATAGGATTGTGTGCTATGTTAAAGAAAAAACCAAAAACTGCAACAATACATTTTTCAGTGTTCCACTTTTCTCACAAGCCCAGGGAGGCCAGTGGGATAGACCTAATTGGATCATATTATCACCAGCAACATTTAAAAAATAAAAATAAAAAACCTGGCATCTGCCAAGCATGTCCAATTAATGTGACCCATTTTTGTAGCTTATTCAGTAAGCATTTTACCCGTCAGTAAAAAACCCATGTGACTGAGCATATCAGTGTCATCTGAGCCACGTTTAATCAGTTAATACAACAGCCCAATGAAGAAATTTACTTCACAGTCGCCTTGAATCCAAGAGCAGAATAAAAACTGTTATTTTGTGTAAATACAAGTGCATCCCACTCATTTCTTGTCACTCCTCAAGTCTTTATAAACACTTTCAAAAACCAAACACACACAGAGGTTCTTTCCCATATTTTATTTGCAGTATATAGACCATCTGAACATAGATAATTTTAAATATGTGTAGGACAAATTATTAAAGATAATTAATACATTCTATGATAGTGACAAAGGAATGGGGGTTAAGCGTGTACGCGTTGTCTTCAGACTGCAGTGGGTGATTAGTGTTATGCGCAGGCTGAGATGAGGTGGCTGAGCCCATTGAAGTAAGACTTCTCTCGCTCGCTCATCACCTCGAAGTGCAGCGGCTGCTGGCAGAAGGTGCACTCTGCTGATGAGTGGGGCTTCAGCTCCAGGCCCACCTCCTTCCAAGTTTGCTCCAGCCTCTCTGAAAGGGGAAAACAGATAAAGAGAGGTCAGTTTTACTTCAATGATAGAAAAGTACAGTTAGTTACAGGCTGGATGAAGTTACTCATGTAATGTAACTTTTGCATAAACAGCTACACAGTTCAGTTCGATCATATTAAGACATAAATACTGTTTAACTTGTTGTAGCCTTATTATACACAGTCAAGTATTTAAAATGAAATGTGTTACTTTGTCATCTTACCAACAAAGTATTTCATCATCTCAGGGGTGTGGTGAGGAGTTGGGGCAATGCGCAGCAGCTCATCTCCCCTGGCAACGGTGGGATAGTTGATGGCCTGCACATAGATGTTATGGCGACGCATCATGATGTCACACACCTCCGTGTTTTTCTCAGCATTCGAAACCTAATTATACCAAAGAGACACACGCATGATGAGAATCGAGCCATTGTGACTTTATCTGCTTTTCAAGTTCCACATGATCAATTCAATCGTAGATTACCCGGACAGGGATGATGTGGCTGGGGCAGTGCACAACAGGCAACCCAGAGTCCATCAGCATCTGCCGGAGGAGCTTGACGTTGCGCTGGTGTTTACGTCTCAGCGAGCGCCCCTCTTCCCCTTTAAGGACCTGGATCGACTGCCTGGCTCCAGCTAGAAGCATCGGGGGCAGAGAGGTGGTGAAGATGAAACCAGCAGCGTAGGAACGCACTGTGTCCACCAGGGCGGCGGTACTCGCAATGTAGCCACCCACACAGCCAAAGGCCTTGCCTGGAAAAGAACATAATGCAGATTATTACAACCCCTCTCGTTCAATATTAAGGAGCCAGTGGTCTACAAAAATACAGCCACTGTAATCTCAAACTAGAACCGCCTGAAATGTCAGCTGTGCAAGAGTTGTAGTGCTCTTGAGTTGAAAATAATTGTCCCCTCAGTCTGACAGTGACACACAATCTGAGTAATTCAATAGGAGCACAACAAGAGCCTGTAGTCTCCTAGCAACAACAGAGCCGAACAGAGCTGCTCCAGATTCTTTTCAGCCCTCTGGTATATTGGATGACACAGCTGAGGCCTGATCCTCAGTCTAATTCAAACAAAGCAAGCTAGACTAGTCACACTAACCAGTGGCAGTTATTTTGGTTCGAAAAAAAGAAATGAAAAAGTACAGTAGCAGCAAGCTCTAAATTTGTTTTAGTAGAGATTGCACGCTCACCTAGAGTTCCCGAGATGATATCCATCTTGTGCATGACGCCGTCCCTGTCGCCGATGCCCCCTCCTCTGGAGCCGTAGAGGCCCACAGCGTGAACCTCGTCCACAAAGGTGATGGCGCCAAACTCGTGGGCCAAGTCGCACATTTCCTCCAGCGGACACACAGCACCTGTTACAGAAAGAAAGGCACACAAACCTGGTCAGACTTGTTTTTTGCTTCTTAAAGAGCACTTCATGATACTTAGTTTGAATGAATTATTGATTTTGCAAGAACAGTAATATTTTCCAGGACACATGCAGTAAGACGAAAGTTTTAAAAAAAACATTAAGAAAAATTAACATTTATCCAACAGCAGTGAAGCAGTAATTAGAAACTGACCATCCATGGAATGGACGGTCTCAAAAGCCACGATCTTTGGTTTTGTGGGATCTCCTTTCTCCAGGAGCTCTCGAAGATGGGCCACATCATTGTGGCGGAAAATGAATTTCTTAGCACCGCTGTTCCTGATACCCTGAATCATTGAGGCGTGGTTACCTGCGTCAGAGTAGATTTCACAACCTAAAAATGTTCAGACGAGAGGAAATCGTCAATGAGACCAAACACGCTTACAGGAGGTTCGAATTACTGTTAAATACACCAAGTTTTTCCGTCTGCATACCAGGCAGCATCTTCGCAAGGGTGAAGAGGGTGGAGTCATTGGCAACGAAGCAGGAGGTGAACAGCAGCGCCGCATCCTTCTTGTGAAGGTCAGCCAACTCTTGTTCTAGCTCCACGTGGAATTTACTGGTCCCAGAGATATTCCTGGTACCTCCTGCCCCCGAGCCATGTTTTTGTAAAGTATCCCTGGCAATAGACAAACAGTTGCTCATTAAAATGCTGCAGACGTGTATGCAAGATCCAACAAGCTCAAACAAGTTGAGGGGAAAAAAAAAAGAAAAAAAAAAAAAGAAGAAGAAAAACAACATCATCATCGTGACACATGAGGTTTAGGTGTGATCCATGTCCAACTCAACACCCAAGGGTGTCAGGTTGCATCATGTAATTATGCTCTGTGCTGGTTTCTCTCTGAACTCAGCTCTCACAGAGGGACAAAAAGTAAAAAGCAATCAGGGAAGGTAGACAGGCCGTACACATCAACGCACCTTGACCCATTAAACTGGATTAACTACTCAGTTACTCACATGATGGACTGCACGACTCGAGGGTGTCGACTCATGCCCAGGTAGTCGTTGCTGCACCAAACCGACACGTCACGCTTTTCTTGTAAAGAGCTTGTGAAGTCGTCAGCCATCGGGAACTCAGTGGCCCGACGATTCACGGTCTTAAACACGCGGTACGTGTGATCGTTCTTCTTCTCTTCGATCTTCTTCTCAAAAAACGCATCGTACTGGAAGCGGGCCGCTGGAAAAGAAGAGGAAGGTATAAGGTTGCTTAATGTGGCTTAGTGTTGCTACAGTACTGCAACTGATGGAGCAACTTTAACATGAGGAAAGACTACACCCGTGTGCAAAAACACCAAAACATACTTGCAACTAAAAAAAGAAAAGATTGTCATAGTAAGGCAGACAGTATCTAGATTAATCACAGGCTTGCAGGACAGTGTGATAAAACTATCAACATAAAACCTACTTCTTCCTGGTAAGTTGTCTTGCAGCAGGTGGCTGACTTTCTTAGGTCGCTGTTTCAGGAGGGTTTTCATTAATGTGGTTTCTCCTTCGGTAGTACTGGCCAAGTTTGGCTGCTTTAGTTGGTCAGCAGGCACTTCTGTCATGACAAAAACAAAATGCTGTCAAATACTGTACAAAACTATGGAAACCTGATTAATTTCTCAAAGAAAAAAAACAAAAAACAAAAAACCAACAACAAAAAACCCTTACCTTTCTTCACAGTGCGCACTTCCTGTACATCCTCTTGGAACTCTATGCCAACCTGACGGACTACACCACTGTTCTTCTGGCTCATCTCAGCAGCCAGGAAAGGGCATTTGGAGGCCATCATCTGTCCTGGAGGTGGCATAGGGTGGCCAGCCGGCAGCTTGGACTCCACCTCCTGTTTGGGGGCTGCAAAGGGACAAAAGTTTTAAATTTCACATTTATCAGTAATTCTATCATTACATGATTTATTTGACTAAATATAATACAGCTGTAGTGTTGATTAGAATAGCCAGTATCACCACCATCTTTATCATCCTCACCGGCAGACATGGTGTTCTCAGGCTTCTGGTGGGAGGATGAGGAGGAACAGAGGGCACGTGCCATTGAAGGGGCCATAGGTTTTGCAGCCAGCTCCATCATGATGGGGCATCGCTGGGCGTAGGTCACCAGCGCCTTTTTGGACTGCTGGAGAAAGGCCTGGGGCATGCGAGCCAAGAAAGGACAGCGGCGCACTATTACATCCATAATCAGCAGCGGTGATGACGATGATTGTCTCGAGTTCTAAAGGAGAAAGAGAAAACTTATGTGAAACGTGTCCTGCAGACAATGCAGATAATGTTTTTGTTCCATAAAAGAAAGGAAAAAAGGCTTTTTAGAAGAAAAAGCCTGTCTGTTGCAAAAACCTGTTTTACAACATAGGTCAAGGAAGTGGGAAAATGCTGTTTATGGTCAAACACTCCTACATGGTTCAGCTAAATCTAGATTTTGAAAAACAAAAACAAGTGAGAATGAGATCTGATTATCTCAGTCTTTCAAAGGCAGGTGAGATGAGTTCACTGAGCCACTGATATAATACGTGAAAGCTGAAAGACTCTTACGAGCCCACATGTTTGGCTACACTCACAATAGTCAAGTGTTACTTTAAGAAGCCTGCAGTGTTTGCAGTGATGGGAATAACGGCGTTACAAGTAACGGCGTTACTAACGGCGTTACTTTTTTCAGTAACGAGTAATCTAACTAATTACTATTCCTATCGTTACAACGGCGTTACAGTTACTAACAAGGAAACGCGGTCCGTTACTATTTTTCAACAAACAGACGGTTGAAGCTGTGTTCAGCTTACCGCATCTTCTGGACGCTACAGCTTTAAGCAGCTGCGCGCGCTCCCGCGGACGCTAATCACGAGCACTGTCCAGCACAACACCTGGAGCTCAGGAGGCAAAACAATCGCATGAGTGCTGCTGTTTGACTGAGGAAGAATAAAGTAGTCGTGGTAAGTCAATCACACGACCACTTAAAGACAAAGCAACAAGGTGATATATACCAGTTTATAAATTGTGTTGATAGGCCACGTAAAACCAGAGTCATGATAAACAATATATACGCGGCGTTTTTTCCTCAATAGTTTCGCCACGTTAGCGCTAGCAAGCACTCTCTGCTTATGAGCAAACAAAACAAAAGTTTTAGGAGTGACGGCGAGAGAGAGAGAGAGAGCAGGAAAAGAGAGAGAGCGAGTTTTGAGATTTGTGACGTTTAGCGTGTTTGGAGTGTGTAGTTCATGTGTTGTCTTGTGTAGTTAGTGTGTAGTGTTGTGTATAGTTTTGTGTTGTGTGTCAGAACAATGAGGCGACTGCTGTCTCCAGGTAGAAACAGGAGTGATACACCTGCTGCTGTCAGACCTGCAGGTATCAGGCTGTGATGTTCTCCTTTATAGTGGACAGAAATTATTTTTTTGGAGTGGCACAAATAATTTGTGTGGCATCTTATTGAATGCAGAAGCAGAACAGCTGATTGTTCTGTAAATAGTTTGAAATGGTTATTTAAAAAAAAAGGGTAAAAGGTAAATGGATGCAAATAACTTTGTTGTTTGCAAAACTTGTGCATATAATTTTAAAACTGACAATTTATATTTGTATTTGAAGTTATGAAATATGATTCATTAAACGTGTTTATGGTTGTTACAGTAAAAATATAACTTTTTCTACTCTGATTTTATGTTTTTTGTTTGATTTTAGATCAATTCTGGTTATACAGTATGATAAAATGAGAACATAACTGTAAATTCAGGCTCGTGAGGTTGCGCTAAAAAGAATGATACCAAACAAGGCAAAGTAAATAGTTTTTAAAGGTAAAATGTGGAGAGAAAATCAAGAGTAGTAAAAAAATGGCCAATTATACTCTGGACGCCAGAGGGTTAAACGTTCTTTGTTTTTGTTTTTAAAGTAACGCAATAGTTACTTTTCCAAGTAATTAATTACTTTTAGAATATTGTAACTGAGTTACTAACTCAGTTACTTTTTGAAGAAGTAACTAGTAACTGTAATTGAATTACTATTTCAAAGTAACTTGCCCAACACTGAGTGTTTGCTCATAGCTGGGTCATAACCTTTCCCCAACAGAAACCAGTTCCCAGGTAGGACACCCACACCTGAACTTTGCTCCCTATGAAGTTCCAGAGAAATCTAACAGTGACTAATGTGGTACGTCGAAGCTGCTCTTTCCCTTATATAAACACTAGATAGAGATCAATACATACATAACATAAAAGTAATGCCAATGTAATTCATAGAGTTCCAAACAAAGAAAAGCTAGTCTTTGTTTCTGTTTATTTATATGCCTTTAATAATGATACCCACATTATTTGTCGACTTATTTAAAGCTACTCAAAGTGCTACTGACGAAACATGATGATGATGACGATAATAATAATAATAATAATAATAATAATAATAATGATGATGATGATGATGATGATGATGATGATAAATTATATTATTGTTGTTATTATTAATAATGAAACTTCTGTCTTCTGCCTGATTAAATACCCCTGCTTATACCCGAGTTGTCCTACAGTCCTTACTTTGACTGAACTCATGGGCGTCTCCGGGCTAGTAAAAACCCCATCAGTTTAATCTAAACTAAAAACAGTAGCGCTCTACCTAAACAACGCTGCTTACGATAATTATGACCATGATTTATGTTTATTCATATGGTCTACCCATCTCTACTCAACCGGTGTTACAATAAAAATAGATTTATTAAAACCTCAACACTTTAAATAAATTCACTGGTTTAACAGGTATTTTCCTGTTTTGACTCACCATTTTTTTTGCGCAAAAGTTGAGCAAAAGTCATACCTTATGTGTCTCCGATGGTAATAAATATCGCGATGAGATCGTTTCGAGACATAAAAAGTGTCAGCCTGGCTTTCCTATCGTTAACCGGGCCCATCGTGATCCTTGCCGGTTGACTGATCTTAGCAGGACGGCTAACATTAGCTAAGAAGCTACTCGAAATAGGGGTGATGATCGCGATGAGGTCAAATAAGAACACCTACCTCTTAAAACTTCACAGCTTCCGGTGTAATCCTCGTCGTGTTATAGTGACAATAAGCGATCTTGGGTGCTGCTCAGAGAAATAAAAGAAAACACAGCTTGTTGTTAACGGAAGCAGAGCAAAACGACTCTTCGTTATCCTGCACTGAGGACGAACGGAGAGGACGAGGGCGAGCCAGTTCTTATAAAGTAATGCCCAGACGAAGTATCGCGAGATCTTAATTCTGACGTTCTGTGTGCGTCATCAAACACTCTCGCCTATCTGGCAGCGGACCCAGCAAGGTTTTGTTAAGGACACTTGAGTGGAAAGGATTTGGTCATTACAAACACGGTGAAGGTGGTTTCCTTTACATGAATTCATAGATTGAATCCCCAAACTTCCAACAAAACTATAAAAGCGATTTAGATGTCATTTATTTTGGTTTTGTACTTTTATGCAGGTGTCATGGAAAAGCATTTTGGAAAAGCATTTTGGTTTTATCTCTAACAACATGCTGTCAGAATTTTTTATTTTCATTTCTATTTCTATATATTTGTATTTCACATCTTATTTGGTTGTAAGAAATACGAGAGCAGTACCTCATCTGTTGGCTTTTACTCCTTGTCAGACACCACATCCATAAATGTAAACTCTCAAAAGAGAAGCCACGCTTCCTTTTTTTTTTTCATGAAGGAAATGGAACTTTATGTGGCCCAATTTATTCTATTCTTCCCATAAGAAAAAGATATTGATATCTGTGATTTTTAATGTCTCTCATGACCCCGTAACTCTTTCACCTCATTGTTTTGTTCCGTTATGATTTAATTGATTTCCTTGCCATTATTTTTGTGTTATGCTTTTATTGTAAAAGGGAAAAATAGCATGCCCAACAAGGCTCAGGGGCCCAAAGGTGTTGGAGGGGGCTAGGGAACTTGTAGAGTAAAAGGATTCCTTTTTTCTCATGCTCATAAAAGACCCACAACCACAAAGAGCTTCAGAAAGAAAGCAGCTCATGGAAAAGAGTCGTTGTAACTGAAACGTGGGAGTATTTCTCCACTTGGCTTTTCTAAAGGATATTTGGGTTTATGCCACAGCTGATGTTATGGCTGAAACTATGGCTGAAAATGTTTTATGTTTGCTTCTCTTGTAGTAACAGCCTATCACTTAATCTGGAGTTTGGAGTGATTTAATTCAATTATTATTTTGCTTCTTTTGTTGCTTTACTTTTTTTTGTTTATCTTTTGATTTTTGCACTGCCACACCCCAAGCTACAGCAAAACCTGTGGCTGATAAATGTGGGCTACACACAAATTAATCTAAGATGATATAAGAGACATTCACATGAGTAGGCGGATGTTTTAAAAGTTGTATGATGAAGGCCCTGAAGGTGCATTATGATTCTTTTGTGACATTTATCATGTGTTTTGTGAGTTGTCAGCTCTTTGTCATGTGTTTCCTTATTTTGTTGCAGTGGCTTGAACTGAAAGTATTTATGGGGGTTTCAATTAGTACAAAAGTAAATGAATATTTGTGTCCATGAGCATGAGTCAATCCATTTTTTGAATCTTTAATGAAATGCCATGAGATCAGGTTGGTGTGCTGGGGAAAGAGGGAACCGTGGGGTTTCCGGTGCTTCATATTACCTGCAAAGCCCTACTAGAAGCATGAGAGTTATATTTAAATGTATTCAGTTGGACCTTAGTTGGGCAGTGATTTTGAAGAATTACTTAAATTTACTTTAATTTTAATTGTAAGTAGGACATAAAGACTGCCTGCACATAATTACTGGTCAAAATTTATAAAAAATGCTTATAAAGTTTGCTGATTTCGCACAAAAGTAAGATTTAGAAACTCTTTAACCCCATTGGAAGTCACCATCTTTGTGAATTCTACCACAGATTTTAATTCACGATTCTTTGATTGCCATATCTCCCTTTTATATTTACTCCGATCTTTGTAGTATTTATTCTGTTTGTAGCCGTTAAAAATAACTTACAGTCATTGTGTTTAATCACCTTTTACCTCCATCTAAGATTTGCAGAGACTTTGTAATTTAACAACAGCTCTCTAAACTACAACTTTATGTGTATTTGAATTGTTACAATGATGCAAAACACTCAAACTGAAATCAGATTACGACTCGAAAGACTTGTTAATCGCTCTAGAGGTTTTCGCTGCATGTGATGTCTGGATTTAAAGAGTGACACTAAACTTGGATTGGTGCCTTAATGGATTTTAGATTGTCTTGTAATCTTTGCAGGTGTTCTTGCATGCGTGTGGGTGAAAGGTTGTTGACAAAGCCTATGGTGCCAAACCAAGGCTAAACTCAGTAAACACATTACACATTGTTACCATTTTATTAGGTGCAGCTGTTTAAAATGAATTCATTTTAATGCAACTGAATGCTTCATTGTTTAAACAGTTCTAATGTAATATTTTGCAGTGTATATATCTGAGCCATTCTTTCTCATACATTGTAAGTGAAAAACTCAGAACCTCAGTTTAACATAGTATTTCAGCACCAAATACTGGCAAAGAAAGAGTGATCAAAAAGGCTTTAAGACTTAAATGAGCTTTAGTTTTTATAAGAACTGTAATTCCCATTGTTTATAATCACCTATTGTGGCTGTACTGGTGCTGACTACAAGTGTATGCGGAGGGGAAAAAAAGCACTTTACTCAGAACAACAACAATAGCATTGCAAAAAGAATTTCAAATGTCTTACTCTGAAGAATCTACACTTGTTTCTGCCCTCTGGATCTGTGAGGTTTTTCACCGTCACTTCAGATTTATGGTTGCGGTGTTTTGCTGCCCTCTGCTGATCTATTTTGACTTTAGCAGTGTTTCCTAAAGTTTTACCCTCATACCTGTACTTATGTCAGACTGTATTATTTAAGTGTACTAAAGCAGTTACTTAAACTCACCTTGCCTGGGAATGACCGATAAAATGAATGCCACCCATCCATCCATGCAAATCAGTACAGTTCAAAGCTTTTATTTGTACCAACATTTACAGTGACACTGAACAGTCTGTGCTCTGAGCCAGGCAGTAAACAAAGTCTCAGTCATCCATATTTTCCTCAGGTGTTCTTTACAAACACTGGATGATTGTCCCAGGTGACTGCAGTTTCACTAATGCAACATAAAAATGCCCCTAATGTTTAACATTTAAGATTCACATTTATTTTCAAAGTAAAAACACTGGAAAGTTATCTTAACAGACTGTGATGTTGTTAACACAAGCACACTATTACAATCTGAAACACGTATTCTTTGTTATGAAATATCTTCGATTTGAAAATCATAATAAGAATAACAGGATCAGTGATTTATAAAACTCTGTGTGCATAATTATACCTGCGTTTCTTCTGACTGATGTAAGCCAGAAATACATAAGAAGTTGAAACAGAAAATTATTGAAAGTTGCAGATGTGTATTAAATGGGAATTAAAACGCCGTCATAGACCGAGTTTTAATCTGGTTGTAGGCTGTGGCACTAGGTGGCAGTAGTGGACTGGACTCCACCTGAATGCAGGTAATGTAAAGTGCATGCTTTATTTCTGGACCTGACAACTCTCAGGGTGATTAGAGCTCAACTAACAGGTTCAGAATTTTTTCGCTATCAGCAGCGAGTCAGTGCCAGATGTAACGACATTCATCCATCCATTCATCACCCACATGATAGCTACCAAAAATACCTTTCATTTCATTTTCCTCTTTATTCGTCAGGGACCATGTACAACAAACATTAACCTTCTAAGAGAAAATTGTACCTGATTTAGCTGATGGCTGATTTCCATCCGCAGTCCCTGGACAGGTTTAATGAACACATCAGCAATAAACAAATTATATTAATACAAATTCAGCTGACAATTCAGCGCAAGCGGACAAACATCCCAGCTAAAATAATTTCAAAATCCAGCCCAGTATCACGTCCGCACGACGTCCCCTAGTGGACCAACAGGTCAATTACACGCTTTTACTTCTAAATCATATAATTGTTTGCTACAATAGCTAGCTCAGTTTTTAAGGTTAGTTAGTTTAATTAATTGTAAATGGACTGAAGCTTGTGTTTTCTTACTCTCACCTAGCACTCTTAAAATTTCAAACTGTATCCACAGACACATTTTAGCGCTCACACGCAAACCCAGACGGATGGATTCATACGTGGGGTTCATGTCTTGTCCAGGGACATTTCATCTTGTAGATGTAAAAGGTCCAACCTTTGGAGTAGTAGACAACCCACTCTGAATCCTGAGCCACCGTAAACATATTTAATAAGCAGTCCATCCCGGAGTGCGACTTAAACAAGTCACTCTATCACAAATCTCGCAGTCAAAATAAGACATGCTTTTCTTTGCATTCAAATGCGTGCCACAAATTTTCAGTTTATGTATGATTCATTTAAATGCTCTCCTCCCAAAATGTTGTGCTTTAAAAGGAAAGGAAAGCTGAAAACAATATAAGAGCCGCAGTGTGACATTTGATCGCCTTTGCAGTTCAGTTACGGGTGAATGATGCATGCAAACTTTTGTGAGTGAAGAAAGTCTGCCAGTGGGCTGGAACATGAACTGAGTTCCGTATTGACGATCAGACCGAACATCAGCGGTTGATTCAAATCAAACGTTTCCTCTAAGAGTATCGCAGGAGATTTCCAGTTCCTTTACTGGTTTTGGGGATGCGGGAGTAACCATGGCACCAGTGGTGTCCAGTATTGTTGTGTTGGCTCTCTATGTGATCCTGTCCCCTCGTGTATCCGGTAAGTTTGATTATTTTAATCTGTAAATGGCATTCGATGAATCACAGGCAATCAGTGTGTGATGTCATCTTCATACCAGTACTAAACAGGCCGCTACCGTGTTATTATTATTGTTTTAAGTTGCAGTTTTGTGCTTTAAATCTTATAATAAATAGTTTGTTTAATTCAGTCATTTAAACATAGGAATACTCACACGGACACATTGAATGTTAACCAGTGTCAGTGTCTGGGTATTTTCTAATGTTATAAGCTATAATCTGGTAACTCAAGTTGCCAGGTAATTAAGTACAGGCAAGGCCATTATATCCGATGTAAAGCAGCAGGCATAAAGAAATACAAATCTTTAAAGGTTATAATAATCATCATTTGGAAGTTTAATTTTGTATAAATATAATACATATAAGTTTTCGTAATTAAAGTTTTATTATTTTTGAACATTTAAACAAACATAACATAACAACACAAAACAACAAAAACCACACTCAGTGAGGGATTTTTTTTTAATAAATAATAAAAAAATATATATATATATATATAATTTATAAATAAACTGTTGCGCACACAAGAGCCTTAATTCTTAATTCAAACTGTATCTCACATTGTCATCATGCTGTAGACCCATAAAAACAAAAACTGTCCCATTATTCTGTTAGAGTGTCTGTCTTGCTGCTCAGTCTTCCCAGCATTTTCTCGCATGCGGAATATAATAAATATAATTAAGGGCTCCAAACTGGGAGCTGAGCCTAAATAAGGGTGTGAAAACACAACCTTTTTATACAATGTTGTACAGTTCAACAACACCCACAACTACAGCCTCTGAAATTACACTGAAGTTGAAAAACTCCCTAAAAGTCAACATGTCGCTGCACTGAGCAGTGAATTATCTTAACTAAAAATTCATTGAATTATCTGAAATGTGCTCATTTCTCTTTGTTTTCCGTGTCTGCTCTGTTTCATCAGGGGACGAGTGCTTGGGATACTCAGAAAGGTTCGGGACTCAGAGCACCGTGTCCAGTTATCAGAGTTCCCAGGAATGCTTTACAGAATTTTGCTGTGGTTTCTGCTACAACAGATATTGCTGTTCAAATCCTTTCATGAGGTTTGATAAAGATCAGCAAGAACGATGGTATTTTTTCTATGTTATTCTGTAATCAACAAAAAACTACCTTGTGTAAAGTTAACAATTTCTGTTTTCGACGTCTGTTCCCTTTTTTCTTTTCCTTTTTTGTGTAATCACAGTCGCACACAGTCATTGTGATGGTGTGCCTGTTTTAGGCCAATTTTACCATTAAGAAACAGGAAGTTATGTCTTCCTGTGCACGATTACCAACAAAGGTGTAACGTTGAAGAGCAATCCACCTACAGCTTGCACCAGAGGCTTTCCCCCCCACATTATTGGTAACAGTCATACACTGTGTTCCTCTACATACCTGCTGGAGGATTGACAGGATACCTGCTGCTCTTGAAATGACTTAAAATACATGAAATTCAGTGTCTTGTAGACATATAGCAACCTTTTTCAGATTACCAGAACTGTTCTACCTGTGCTACCATTATTAATTGGGGCTTTTTTTATATAGTGCTTGGAAGTGCTGAAATTTGTGATATGTTGGCAGGAGATGGTGGGAATGGTTGGTTTACAGGTTGGTTGTCACACTGTTATTCTCCAGGCCACTAAAGAGCACTACCATAAAAGTTAGGGGAAAAGAAAGAAATACAAACTAGAACTATAATAGACAGAGGAATAGAAAAAGTATACACTTTAGTTAATGCAGATAAGATTCAGCTATATTTTCATATATCAATTTATTTTCAATATAACAAGTCTGTGCAGCTGGTTAGCTGGTTAACATAATTATATCACACTTGGTTGCACACTTGGGATTGGCTGGCCCATGCACAATGTTCGTAAAAATGGGTTAACTCATATTAATATAATGAACGATAATATAAACAATACTATTATAAGTAGGAGGTTATTTCATCATAAACAGTGCTTTTTTTAAAATCAAGAATACAGGTCACTACTCATGAGAAATTAATTTTTATTTCTGAACATACAAATATGTGTATGTTCAAAATTTATCATTAATATTATTATCCGTCTGCTTTCAGTTATCCAGTTCAGGGGCACAGGGGGCCTGGAGCCTATCCCAGCTGTCATAGGGCGAGAGGTTGGGTATACCATATGCAGGACACTAGTCTGTCGCAGTGCTAGCACAGACAGACAGACAGATTATACTACAGGCATCCAGGCAGGTGAAGATTCAAAACAAAAGTATAAGCAGTGCAGAGAAGATCAGTCAAGACTGGACTGATGGTCAGAGGGCGCACACGTACTGCCCTATACAAGCTGTTACTTGGTTAAAATATGACTCTGTTGAATACGCATGTATTGTCTGTTTGAATTAAGTCACATTTGTAACTGGATTCTTTGTAACTTCAGTGTTTTCAATATGTTTTTATCACACTTTGGTTGTTTGGATTGTTTGTAATTCTAGAAAGATCTTAAAAGTCCAGAAACTGGTGAACAAATGACTCAAAACAGTTTTATTTCTGTGTAAGATTTTGCATAATCGCTTCTTTGTTTCCTTTTCAGTTTGAACAACGTTCACACACTCACTTTACCCGCTGCCATTGGTGTAGTGTTCGTCTTCTTTGTCTTTACGTTAATCTTCATGCTCATCTGCTGTTGCGTCTTCCCCTCCTGCTGCTTGTACAAGAGGTTCCGACAGCCACGGCGTAAGTACCCCACCACTAACAACTGATACTTCCTTATTTTACAGTGATCCTTTAAATCCTGAGTATTGTACTCTGATGTGGACTCAGACTGAACAGTCACCCAAGTGTTAGATGAGTTTATAGTCTCTGCAGACAAGTCTGTGCAGTCATAGAAAACTGACAGGCACATGGATGTCCACATGGACCCTCGTGCTCACTGTCTGATGATGAAATTTACATCAGATGGTGTACGTCAGATCCAAAGGGCCTGGCAGACACGGGAAGGATAATCAAGGCCTTAAATATAGAGTTGCAGGCTGTTATTTTGTACAAGTTTGACTGCCTTGTTGTTTAGAATGTTTCAGGGTCTCAAATTTGACTTTTTTCTGAGATTTATTGATTTTCAGATATCGATTTGTTGACGCGGCTCCTCATTTTATTAATATTTAGTGGCTAAAAGATCAGATAAAACCTAAAAAAAAAGTGCTTACATTACAACATTTGACTTTTTAAGAATTGTTTTAATTAGCGAAACTTCATTTTCTGTCCATTGTCTATCAGAGATCAAAAAGACAACTAAGACAACAGCATTATAATCATCATTCACTGATAGAAAATTTCATGTTATATATCAGGAGACATTTCAGCACACTGATTGTTTTGTTTACCTCCTGAATCAACTTGAACAGCAGCTGGTTGATATAACAATAAGCAAGTGGAGTTCAGTATCTTTGCCAAGGATACTTTGCCATGCAGACATCCAGGGATCGATCCCCCAACCTTCCAGTTAGTAGATACCCTGAGCTACAGATACCCATAACGGCATCTAAACTCATCTCTGCTACATTCATTTCTTACATTCATTTCTACTTGTAAACCTTATCACAGCATTGGGAGAAACTTCTAATATTATGGTGACATCTTACAAGTTGCATTGTTTGACACATTTCAGCAATGACTGCCTACATGAAGCAACAGCAATGTTTTACTAATAACTTTGTAACAAAGGAATTGAGACACCGAGCACAACCTGTTCTAATGTTTCAAAATACAATATACAGCGAGTTGGTAAACTCATTTGAGCTGTGAAATTCCTCATTTGACCTTTGTGTTGGGTTGGCTTGTTAAACAACATTTTGATTTTCAGTAATTTTCTTTAGTGAGGGCGTAACCCACAGGTTGACCACTCAGCGTGTCATCAGCCTGTGGGATACGCACGCTGATGCTGCTTTGTTCGTTTCACTTTAAGGGCCGTGTCGTTACTTGACATTTCGCTCTGCTTTGAGTGCTTCAAGGTGCTTCGAAACAGCTGTGTGGATGTTTTGGGTTGTTATCAGTTTTTCTATTAAACCACAACAGTGTGTGCTTACGTATTTTTTTCTTCTTCTCTCAAATCTCAAGACCACAGCCAGCAAAAAACCGATCCTGTTGAGTACTGTCTGTCTTCCCAGACGATCGTTTCTGTTATTTCAAATCTAGTGTGGTTGGGTTGATAATTTTCACTGTAGTTTCACAGAGATGGGTTTACACTCTGAGTATAATGATGGTTAATGGATGATTTTCTTCAAAAAGTATGAATCTCTGTGTATTTCATGAACACACCATGCCATTTTTAATTTCTTTGATGCAAACCTCAAGGAGATGATGATAAATGACTCAACTGATGCAATTAGTCAAAATAGCACCATTTGCTGCTGTATGTTTTTTAATTGGTATTCAGTCTTTCTTCCCGAAAATATTACTTATAAATGATAATACACATTGAAAGCTTTTTGGATAACAGGTGACATGTTTCTACATTTTCTGTTTTCTTGTACTTGTGGTAGCCGACAATACCCACACTACAGTGGTCACCACCACTCCTCAGCAGTACCCCCAGCAGCCGATTGCATTACCTGGGCCCTCCCAGGGAGTGCCCTACCAGTCAGCAACTCTTCAGCCTGGCTTTGCAGCTCAGTATGGTTACCCAGCTCAGCCCATGCCCACATCGCCCTATCATGGGCAGGCATTCCCACCGGGACCACCACCACTGTATCTGGAAGCAAGTGAGTGGAGTTTTTGATCATCATCTTGTTTAACAAAAACTATAAAAACTGTGCGTCTGTGTAAATACTAATGGAAGCACCCTGACAAAGCACCAAAAATGCAGAAAAAAGAAAAGAAAAGAAAAGAAAAAGAAGAAATATTGGATTTTGAGTTCAAACCACTCATAAATGCCTTAGCATAAATGTCCAAAATAAAAAGATATTTTAGGGTTGTAGCTTTCTGTAGGAAACAGAGGTTATAGGATAAGATGACTTATTACACATGCCACTCTCTAGAAACAAAAAAGCATTTGATTTGCAGATATCACAAATATATTTTGTATATTTTATTTTTTCAAAATATTTGTAATAAGATAATAGGGTGGAAATGCTGCTGCGTCATATTTATTCTTGTGTTGCAGAATTGCAGTTGTTGTTTGTGCAGGTGTGTCAAAGCATTTTCAGTATGTTTGTTCTCAAGCTTAGTTCACTTTCTGTTTCCAGTCGGTCCTGCCTACAGTTCACAGCCGATACCTTACAGCCAGGTTGAATTCACCCACGGACAGCCGGCGTACCCTCTGCTTCAACAGCATTCCGAGGGAGACTGGGGACATTGAGTCCGAATGGACCATGTTCAGCGTCTCCATCGCCGAAGCTGCTGCATTGAGCTGCGGCCGCAAGGTGGTTGGTGCCTGCCGTGGTGGTAATCCCCGAACCAAATGGTGGACACCAGAGGTGAAGGGAGCCACCAGGCTGAAGAAGGAGTCCTATCGGGCTTGGTTAGCCTGTGGGACTCCGGAGGCAGCCGACAGGTATCGACAGGCCAAGCGGAATGCGGCTTGGGCAGTGGCTGAAGCAAAAACTCGGGTGTGGGAGGAGTTCGGAGAGGCCATGGAAAAAGACTTTCGGACTGCCTCGAAGAGATTCTGGCAAACCGTCAGGCGTCTCAGGAGGGGAAAGCGGTGCTCTACCTGCACTGTGTATAGTGCTGGCGGAGCGCTGCTGACGTCGACTGAGAAAATTGTCAGGCGGTGGAAGGAATACTTCGAGGACCTCCTTAATCCCACTGACACGTCTTCCGAGGAGGAAGCAGAGTCTGGGGGTGAGGGGAATGACCCGCCAATTTCCGGGGGCGAGGTCACTGAGGCAGTTAAACAACTCCTTGGTGGCAGAGCTGGTGTTGATGAGGTCCGCCCCGAGTTCCTGAAGGCTCTGGATGTTGTAGGGCTGTCCTGGTTGACACGCCTCTACAATGTTGCGTGGAGATCAGGGGCAGTACCCCTGGACTGGCAGACCGGGGTGGTGGTCCCCATCTTTAAGAAGGGAGACCGGAGGGTGTGTTCCAACTACAGGGGGATCACACTCCTCAGCCTCCCTGGGAAAGTCTATGCCAGGGTGCTGGAAAGGAGAGTTCGTCCGTTAGTCGAACCTCGGATACAGGAGGAACAATGCGGTTTTCGTCCTGGTCGCGGAACACTGGACCAGCTCTTTATCCTCTCAAGGATACTTGAGGGTGCATGGGAGTTTGCCCAACCAGTCTACATGTGTTTTGTGGACTTGGAGAAGGCATTCGACTGTGTCCCTCGGGGTGTCCTGTGGGAGGTGTTGCGGGAGTATGGGGTGTCTGGCCCATTGCTACGGGCCATTCGATCCCTATACAACCGTTGCAAGAGTTTGGTTCGCATTGCCGGCAATAAGTCGGACTCGTTCCCGGTGGGTGATGGGCTCCGCCAGGGCTGCCCTTTGTCACCGGTTCTGTTCATAATTTTTATGGACAGGATTTCTAGGTGCAGCCAAGTGGTGGAGGGCTTTCACTTCGGTGGCCTCAGAATCTCGTCTCTGCTTTTTGCGGATGATGTGGTTCTGTTGGCTTCATCAGGTGAAGGCCTCCAGCTCGCACTGGAGCAGTTCGCAGCCGAGTGTGAAGCAGCGGGAATGAGGATCAGCACCTCCGAATCTGAGGCCATGGTTCTCAGCTGGAAAAGGGTGGAGTGCCCACTCCGGGTCGGGGATGAGTTCCTGCCCCAAGTGGAGGAGTTCAAGTATCTCAGGGTCTTGTTCGCGAGTGATGGGAGAAGGGAGCCGGAGATCGACAGACGGATTGGTGCTGCGGCTGCAGTGATGCGGACGCTGCACCGGTCCGTCGTGGTGAAGAGGGAGCTGAGTGTAAAAGCGAAGCTCTCAATTTACCGGTCAATCGACGTCCCTACCCTCGCCTATGGCCACGAGCTGTGGGTAGTGACCGAAAGAATGACATCGCGGATACAAGCGGCAGAAATGAGCTTCCTCCGAAGGGCGGCTGGCCTCTCCCTTAGAGATAGGGTGAGAAGTTCGGCCATCCGGGAGGGGCTCAGAGTAGAGCCGCTGCTCCTCCACATCGAAAGGAGCCAGTTGAGGTGGTTCGGGCATCTGACAAGGATGCCTCCTGGGCGCCTCCTGGGTGAGGTGTTCTGGGCATGTCCCACCGGGAGGAGGCCCCGGGGCAGACCCAGGACACGCTGGAGAGATTATATCTCTCGGCTGGCCTGGGAACGCCTTGGTGTTCCCCTGGATAAGCTGGAGGAGGTGGCTGGGGAGAGGGAGGTCTGGGCTTCTCTGCTTAGGCTGCTGCCCCCGCGACCCGGCCTCGGATAAAGCGGATGAAGATGGATGGATGGATGGATGGAATATTGTTTTTTATAATAATACAAGTATGTTGCACACATTAAATACAAGAAACCATTGTGCCTTCCAGGCACATTACCTGCAAAAGCATGTGCGTAATTTACATTGCCTCCAAATATATCTTTCTGCTTTCTAACTGTAAATAACTGTCATCATGAATGCTGTTGACTCAAATGATCCACAATGGTTTGGGGTGCTTTTTTTAAAAAAAATAAATGCTGCCAATGAACCTTATTTTTGACGTTCTTACAACAGGATGTTGTTTGAACTTATTAAATTTTACACAAGAGGACTTTTGTTTATGTGCTGTTTCATTTGTAATTTTGTGTAAAAAGGGAAAAAAAGGAAAATGACTTGAAAGATCATTAGCACAAAATAGCTTGGTCACGCTTCTTACTGAGAAAAAGCGTTTGTAGGTAGTCATTTATAAGAATGCCTTTATTTTGCATTGATTTTGCTTTTACAATTTCAGATCAAACACCATCAGACAGCACACCATGCACATTCTCCAAAATGTTTTCATGTATCACTTAATCACCCAAGATACTGTAGAATATCCCCAAGACTATTGGGCTACAGTACAACATCTGTTAAATCTGTGTTCAGTAACATCACAGAAACACAAACAGAAACTGGTGATCACACACTCACCGCCCATTTTTAAACAGACTTGGCACCGATTCAGCAAGGTGCTGCATTCCTCTGAGATTTTGGCCATATTGACACGATAGCGTCACACAGTTGCTACAAATTCATCCCAAAGGTCTTCTGTTGGGTGGAGATCTGGTGACTGTGGAGACCATTTAAATACAGTGAACTCCAGGATCATTCCTTTCTTTATATGTGGACTATGCAGTTGCATAGAGCTGCCACAGCCACTAGAGGACCCCCAAACTGCAAGTTCAACCTCAATATATTCTGGGAGTTTGAAAATGACCTGTCTTTATTTGTAGCCGGCTAAGTCCCGTCACATGTTTACTGAAGCACTTCTATGATTAAAAATTAAATTTAGGTAAAAAAAAAAAATCAAGCTTCAATGATACAGAGACTGTGTCCTGTGTAATCACTACAATGCAAAACCATTATTAGGCTCATGAATTCACATCAAGTGTTTGCCCAAGCTGACCGACGTGTGTTTTTTATTCTTATTTTTTTGTTAGAACTTTGATATTTATCTTGAAAAAAGTCTCAAAGTCTTTGTGCTGTTTTAAATTTGAGCTTTATGTTATTTGCATATCACTGCATTCAGTATTTGTTTACACTTTGCACAGCGTTTCCAACCATTTTGGAAATGAGGCTATAAGATGGGGCAAAAAAAAAAACCTTAGCAGGGAAGTCTTCTGTCCATGTGAACACAAAAAACGTAACACACAACAACTTTCCCTGTGTAAAAGGCTTAGTTTGTCAAATTGACACAGGTGAATTAAATAATGAATTAAACACAGGTGGTCAACTGACATGACATTTTCACATGTAACACGACTTCCAAGGCAATGTACACAAGTACAGGGGGGGAAAAAAGGTTCAAAGCATTTCATGAGTGTGCAATAAGATGGCAGATGGCAAAGATTTGATGTCCACGGACATTAGAGATGCACTGTTTGCAGTTTTCTTTGACAATTCCATTTTAGTTTTCAGCTATATGAGCAAAAATCTGCTTTTTTTATGCAAAATATCCAGAAATGGTGATCTCATGTTTAATTTACCAAAATACCCAAGATAGAGCCATTGAAAACTGTTTAGAAAAAAACAACAACAATAACAAAATGACTGCAGTTTGTAGTGTATATGCTTACTACATTTCGCACACATATCCAAAAATATGTTTTAAACTGTTGAACACAGCTGGTGCACCATTACTGTCCTAACATTCCCACATGTAGCCATCAAAATAAAAGAAGCAAGTTATTCTGGAGTTCCTTCTTCTTCATTCAAAGCACATACTCCCAATTGAGCCAAATTTGAAAATGTTGCAGCGTTTTTGTGTCTGATTGATACACTAAGTATCCAGCCTATAGGGTAGAACAAATTCCTGGTTGTGTGCCGAGCTGGCGAGGAAGTCTGAGCTGTCAGTTAGAGCATTGGGCTGCGGCTGGGCTGGAGGCTTCGAATGGTACTCTGGCTGGCTGGAAGATTGGTTAATTGGTTGCAGAGGATAGGCGGGACCAACTGGAAACAGAGAAGATGGCATGAGATTGAAAATGTTTTAAGATCTGTAATATAAGAATCAATATTATCTAGCAGTATTGTCCACTCTAGTGTCTGATTACAGTTATTCAGAAGAGCAGAAAATGCAAAATAACTCTGCAGACCTTTGACATCATTTACTCAAGGTTGGTGTGCAGTGCATTTCTGCAAGAACTGTGTAAGCCCTGCATTCAACAAACTGATTGCTTAGAATAATAATAAATCATAAATAATAAATAATAAGATAGATAGGCTATCAAATATAGCGTTCAAAACCACACTCACTTGCGTCCTGATACGATGGTGGTGGTGTTAATGGCTGTTCATGGTTGAGTGGTGTGGTCATGGGCACAGCTGGATTGCCAGGCATAGCTGGGTAACCAGGGTACCCTGGTACTGCCTGGTAGGGGACTCTCTGATAGGACTGTGAGGGCCCAGGTATTGTAATTGGGTACTGAGGGTACCGCTGTGGGTACTGCTGAGGCGTGGTGGTGACCAAGGTTTGGGTAGCATTAGCCACCTCAGCTGTAAGCAAACAAATAACAATACATGAGAAATGTGGCACTTCTAAGTTACTTATAGCTTTGGTTGTTTTATGTGAAGTGGAGAAGTACAGCTAGGAGCTGAATTATTCAGGTGTGACGGGGAAAAAATTGCTTCCATAAATATTCTTCAACACTCACAGAAATAAAGATGACAAAGACTGTTTACAATTCTACCAATTTTATATCCTGTTTATGTTTCAAAATCTGTTTATATCCAGTTCTTCTTGTACACATTAGGAGTTAAATGCATGGAGCAAAGGTCAAGGAAACAGAAATCTCAGCTTGTGCTCTGACTCGTGTTTTAACTATGAATACAGCCCTCAGATTAATAAATTATAAATGATTAATGTAAACATATTCAACTCCTGTCAGGTTAAATCCTCATAATATAATTTTTCAGACGTATACAGCAAATACATGCTAGCTTTACCATGTTTGGCAGCGTCAAAGATTGAAAAATTTGGGGAAAAGGCCACTGGGAGGGGACAGAATTATCTCAAAAGAAATCCCGCTATTCTTTCTTTTTGTATCCAGGAGGACACAAATATATGAAAAATCAACAAACATAAAGGAACTCCCGTTGTTTAATGTCAGAAAGACAACAGCATTGTTTTGGAAAAAGCACTCACAGATCAAGTGTTATGCACTTAATGAGACAAATGATGCCACTTCTCCCACTGGAGTAAATAACATGTATTAAAGGATGAACAAAAATATTTCAAAAGGCCTGGGAATCTTTTTGGACTTCCTAAACAACTTGGATGTGAAAGAGATAACTTATGGATAAATGGTTAATGACCCGGCAGTATTTACTTTGTTATATGTTTTAAACCAACTCAGAACCTTCTTTTTTGATTCCCACCACCCTCTGAAACACAAACTCAGGGTAATCAGGACCCTGCAACACCGGGCAGAAAAGGTTCCCTCTAAGCCAGAAGGGAAAGAAAAGAAACACATGGGTACGGAAAGCTCTTAAAACGTGTGGTTATAACAACAGAGAATAATCACATTACAAACAGAACAACACTGTCATTCCTTATGTAGCAGGTTTATCAGAGAAACTGCAAGCATGACATCCCAGTGCACTTCAAATCAAGCCTCACCCTCAGACAAAAACAGATTCATCCCAAGGGCAAGACTCCAAAACACAAGCTAAACAACATAGTGTATGCTGTGCAGTGCAGCGAGGAGTGCTCAGAGCTCCACACTGGAGAAACCAAACAACCACTGCATAAATGCATGGCACAAAATAAAAGAGACACCTCAACAAGACAAGACTCTGCATCTAAAGGTCAAAGGTCACTCTTTTGAGGATGCCAGTGTTGACATGATGCACAGAGAAGACAGATGGTTTGAAAGACGAGTGAAAGAGGCCATCCACGTCCGCTGTGAACGACCGTCTTTGAACAGAGTGGGTGGCTTACAAAACCAAACTCTCCCACCCGCAATGCAGTTTTGACATCCCTTCCCAGGCGCTTCAACCATGACATCGTGCATCAGGTGACCTCAATAAACCACATGACAGGGTGAGGCATGGTCTCATAGTGCTTTCACCCGAAACCTCGGTGATAATGACGCAAACCTTTCTTACACCTTTGCTCATGTGATGAAGCACATGAGTAATAGTGGGTCAACAACCGTCCTGAGGGCCACCCCCACCAGAGTTACCTGTACTCTCCACCTTTTGGTTTTAGAACTGAAGAATCCTCTTGGATGAGAGGTGAAACGTCTTCACAAAACAGTTTGGAAAACTTTCTTTTCAAGCCCCTTAGACTACTGTGACCTGGATGACTGAGATCCTGCACAAACAAATGTCTTTTTTTGTCTTTATGATTATGTAGTTTTGAAGTATGTAGACTGGTATAGGATTGCGTATTTTAATTTAAAGCCGAAAAATATGTTAGTTAACATGGAATATCAGTTCCTGACGCTTACAGACAAAACAAACCCATTTGAATTTTCACAATCTAAATAAGCTCTCTGAAGCATAAATTAAGGATTAATCATTTATATATTCATGTCAAATAGGCTATTTAGACCTTATGAATTGAGCTACAGTTCAAAATGTATTGCATACACTTATTAGGAGGGAATTCATATAATGAAGACATATATTGAGAACATCATGTAAGGGTTAAGTGTGTAGAGAATCAGAGAAACACTAGGGATTTTTTATTATCATACTCAAAATGTGAATTCATCTGTGTGTAAGTACAGTGAAAATCAAAGCATGAACCAAGAAAACAAAAAACTGGTGGGAAAAGAGGTCGTTTTCAACACAACGTCAGTCATCACAACCACTTCCTGTAAATAACATTTATCTGATATTGCCTAGTTAAGAAAGTTAAGAGTTTCAAGGTTACAAATATATTAATGTGTGAAGCAAACATTTAGAAAAGCTCATAACAAATAAGAATTCATCACATTTTGTTATGTTCTAAAGCTGTGAAGATCTTTAAATAGCCTTGTTTACTGATGGACTTCTACACATAAATATCGACTAAGATCAACTCTTATGTGTTATCTTAAAGAATGAACAGCAAAAGTTTAGCAGCAGGGCAGAAGAAACAAGATGCTCAAGACAAACTGGAACGTCTGCTGCTCAGAGGCAGAGCTGTACATCCTTTGCACTGACCACAATACATTTGCAGGAGCATTCAAAGAGAAACAGCAGAAACCACAAGTATACACAGCACACGGTGTGTTCACACCTGTAATGTTTATTTATATTCTGGGAAAAATAAACAAAGCTCACTATGGAGGGTTAATAGTGAGTGCAGCAACAATGCTAGTTCAGTGGGTATTTTAATAAACCAAAGTGAAAATGTTCTGTCGTTTTGTTGCTGTCAGTGGAGATACTGAAGTCAACACTGGTTCCAATTTCCCCACACAGTCTCTGGCAATTTACTTCCTAATGAAAACAACCACAAATCACAAATTTCCATTTCTTTTAAAAAAAAATCATCTAATGTTAGTTTACTTCTGAATTTTATTCAGAATTTTTCAGAATTTGAGAGAAAATAGTGAAATTCTTCAGGATGACTTTCAGCAATTACTGAGTGTGGTGAATACAGATATATGCAGATATAAACTGCAGTTTCCAATCTGTGTCTTATAGGTATGAAATAAGTGTATGATGAACTGAATTATTGGTTGTGGTATTTTCATGACATTTAACAAAAGAAGGGAAAAAAATAGACACGCACAACAAACTGCTGCTGCACCCACACAGCTGTTTTGAAGCACCATAAGAGGTCACTGAAAAAGCAAAAGTTTAGCCAAAAAAACCTTAATGTCAAATGTGGAACTTCACAGCTCACAAAAGTTAGCAAATCCTCTATATGTATGTTATTACCCTGCGTATGATGCTGTGATTTTGACACGTTAGATCAGTTTGTGCTCTGTGTCTCAGTTCTTGTGTTTCTTGTCGGAGGAAACCTCTGCAGTAATGAAAGTCATGTGGTGGGTGGCCCAACAGACTTCAAAGGTAGCGTTTCAACCATGTTCTCATGCAGGTGACCTACAAATGTGCAACAGCACGTAGCTCAACATCTTCACCTGCGTACAAGCTGTCGATATATTAATAATAGGATTCATGTGGGTCAGGGTGAGCTTGTTCTCAGAGTTTGCAGCGAAACTTTATCCGTTTGAGGGCAACTGATATTTCAGTTTTGTGTATAGTTTTGACAGGAGGTAAAATCCAGTATCTCCCTTATTTTTTTAGTGTTTGACACGTTTTTTCTGACATGGTGCTATTCACTAACTGAGAACATTTCTCCATTCAAAGGAACTGGGCTGCCATTTTTATTCAACTAGTACCGGTTTCTTTACTACTTGTCACTTGTTGTGCTTAAATACTGTTCTTTAACATAAAATTGAGTGACTCCTTACATGTTTCAGATCATAACTGACGTGGTTTGAAATAGTTCTCGACTTAGCCCGGTCCTGAATTATATGAGCAGATTTCCTGAAGGAAAATTTGAGGGACTCAACCTTAAGGAAGATTGGGGGTTTGGAAAGACCCCAAGTTGCTCTCTGATGCAACTGAGTGCGATGGTTCAGGTACACACTGGCATGCCTACGTTTGTTTTTATGACAGCGCAGACCTGTTCGCAGAGACTTTACATCACAATGCTCAGTGCATCTCCAGCCATCCATGTTAACATCCACAGCAGAGCATAATCAATGCTTAACAAATTCCCTACCACACACACGTCCACACAAAAGAAAGTATCAGCTGTTGGCCATAGAGTACTTACAGTTTGGATTAGCAGCGCTCCTGCACAGACAGCTACAGGTGAAGAAACAGCACCAGAAGATAATGCCGAGTATAACGTAGACTAAGTTAAAGTCATTCATGACAGCAATAACAGGGAGAAGTGGAAGTGTATGATGGGAGTTCAACCTGAAAAGAAAACAAAGAAATTATTATGCAAACATTAACCAGAAGAAGAAAATGTTACATTGAAAAGAGTCGTATTTTAACCAGCTAACAGTTTGTATAGGGGTGGTGTCAGTGTGTGCTCCTTCCTCAGTTCAGTCCTGTAGGATCTTCTGACAAGATCTGCTTAATATCCTGAAAGTTGAAGTCTTGTACTCCTTATACTTTTGTTTTGAGTCTTGCCTCGCTGACTGTCGCATAGTTTTTTCTCACTTTCCATTTTGACTCCTACAAGATACCTTTAAATATTACTGGGAAGGGCACTTTTTTCCCCCCTGACGTTTATGGAGGCCCCCTTTAGTGGCCTGGAGAATAACAGTGTGCAATTTTCAGTACTTCCAAGCACAATGGAATGACAATAGTTGAAATAGCACAACCTGGACTTGGATACAAGAAACTAAATTCAATTTAGTTTAAATTTTCATTCGAGAAAGGGTTTATAATGTGAGAGGCTTCGGAGAATTCAAATTACCCAGAACTCGAACAACCCGTAAAGGTTTTTGTGTGTCTGTATGTGGTGTGAAAATCTGGAACAGTCTGAGTTTACAACTGAAACAATGCAAAAATATTCATAGATTTAAATTCCTCTACAAACAGTTGGTCTGGTAACAGTATAATCAATCATGGTTTTAGTGTGCTCTGTAATGTCTGTTCTCTTACCATTGCTGGTATGGATTCAAAAAAAAAAAAAAAAAAGTGTGTGCGTATGTACATATATGTACATGTGTGTGTAGATATGTATGTATGTATGTATATGTATGTGTGTTTGTTACTATGTAATTATTATTGCCTGTTACCTGTGGTAACGCAATTTGTAATTAATATATTCTGTATTCTGTTATGAAGGTTCTATTTGTTGTTTGCGAGCTGCGGTTGAGATGCTTGCATGTGCCCGGGGCTGTTGATGGGTTTGTTTGGTTTGCAACGATGGGCGTAGCTGCGGGAAGCTTATTGTTTTTTTTGTTGATGAGTGAGTATAGGGGTGGGATTTAATAAGTTTTCTTCGTCCCACTCCTTTTCAGGTAATTTTTGTTTTTTGTCTTGTGCACTTTATGTTCAATATATGTATTTTGTTGTGCCTGAAATGAACAAATAAAAGAAAAAAGAAAAAAAAAAGTATCTTAAGTCATGTCAAGGCCAGGAGGAACCCTGTCAATCTTCCAGCAGGTATGTAGAGACAATAGCGATAATGTGGGAAACAATCGAACAAACAAACAAATAAACAACAACAACAACAGCTGTGGTGCAAGCTTTAGGTGGACTTCAGGTTTCACGTCCTGTTTCTCAACACCAGTCGGGGTTTACAACACACATGCGCACACATACATCACTATTACTCTGCTGTGATTGCACATAGAGAAAAGGGGGGAAAGGGAACCATTTAAAAGAGAAATTATTGACCTTACGCAACTATCTTAAAGATGATTTATTATCGATTGCAGGATAAAATAGAAAAATAAACAAAGTTGCTGTTTATTATTCTTGTTCAACTTGGCAAAGTGCTCATTCTATAGAAATAAAAAACATATTCAACGGACAGGAGATGGAAATATCATATAAAAGAATTAGTTATTAGTTATGACAATTCACTGCTCAGCGTTGGTTTTAAGAGGTTGTTGATTAAACTTGAGTTCCGTTTCAGAGGCTGTGGTTCTGAGCGCTGCTGAACTGCACTGCACAAACGGTAACGTTAAAAAAAAATAACCTCACTGCCATCGCACTAATAACGGACAGCTTTTATTTTCGGTTTGAAGCCAACATCACAGACTGCATGCCGAGACACGCGGTCAAATGAGCTGATGCTGACAAGAACAACAAGTATTTACAAATTTAAATGATCAAACTTACCGGTAACACAAGGGGACAGGATCACACACAGAGCCAACAATGACAGTTTTAGAGAAGTCTGATCAGGAACTACTGCTGCAAAGATCTTCTATATGTGCCACCTCACTCAGTTAATGTTCCAACCCACTTTTTTCATTCACAGATTATTCCTATTCATGATCTATAAGTACGTCTTTATACACGGTCTGTACTTATGAACAACAGTGAGGTCACTGGGGGCAGGACGTCGGTATTTATTTCATTTTTATCTTTAATGCGATAATAATAATTAGAATTATTACTGAAAACAAGACAGTAAGAATTGGTAGGCTACTAATCGATTACTAATCGGCTTTTATTTTGAAAATACTCTTCAGCGCACCGGAGCGACATTGGGCCACTTCTATTTCAAGTGAGGAAAGAAAGAAAGAAAGAAAGAAAGAAAGAAAGAAATCATAGTAATCTTAACAGGTCAATTAAATTTTCACTTTAAGGATATTCAAGACAAAGACAAAATGAGTTGTCACAGCTGATTTATTAGTGCAAAGCCCTCTGGTTTAACCAAAGAGCCTCAGGGTAAATTCTCAAAAATGCTAAACGTGAGCGGAAAATTATTTGGGGGGAGGGGTTGTAAATGAAAGACGTAGTCAGTTCATTTCAATAATCACACAACAGGGTAAATTACAGAACTGAGCACACCCAATGAGGGAGCTCAGTCAATCTGTTTTTATATGTGCTGGTAGGTGAAAAACAACTTAAGGTTTTAAGGAAAAAGAATCCAGAATAAACCCTCAGTGATAAATGTTTCACTCTTTGTTCCCAACAGACTTAGAAGGTAATTCACACAAATACAAAGGGGGGAAAAGGTTCAAGGCACTCCAAATGTTTTTCTAGGAACTATAATTGACACCACAAGAAAAAAAACAACTTTTCTTCAATGAAAAAATTCATTTTCATAATAAAAGAATATAACAAAATAATAAAAGACGTTATTAAACTTCACAATCCTTCCCAAACTGCAGTAAGTTACACGATCTTTATTCTCACTTAAACAACTGAAAATAAAGTGCTCTGCTACTGGAAGGAGATACAAATAATTAACTGAAAAGAAGTTGCTGTAAAACCACCTGAGATACTTTACCTTAACAAACAAAAACAAGTGCTATTGTTCTCACTGATGCAGCTTTACTGTCCCAGCATTTCTACCTTTAGCCACTAAAACACATGAACCAAGTTACTCTGCAGTTTCTCATCTTCATTCCAATTCTTCCATTTGAGCCAAATACGTTGCATCGTTTATGTGGCTGGTTGGGGCACTGTGACTATTAAGCCTATAGAACAAACTCAGGGTCGCATGCAGAGCTGGTTAGGAAGTCGGTGCTATCCAGTAGACCGTTGTACTCATGCACAATACCCTCTGAAGGGTACAGTGGATCGCTGGGGATGAACACAGTCTGGCTGGAAGGCATCAGGTGGAGTGCACCAACTGGAAAAAGAAAGAGAACTTAGCGTGAGACCACAGTCACACCAAAAATAAATTTAATAGCAAGAATAAGTAAAATATTACACAGCAGCAATGTGAACCTTAGCATTAGATGACAAATATTCTGAAGAGAAAGAAACTACAATATTGTGTCTTAGTCTGCAAACTTAATATAAGGTGTTGTTACTGTAGGTCAGTGTGCTTTTGTGCAACTCTTAATCTTTGTTCAGTAATTTGCAGATCTATTTGAGAATGCACCACTCTTAAAGTAACAAATTAACTTCATGCATTCATTTTAAGAGTTATTATCTTTAATTTAAAGAGAAGTTGTCCTAATTTAGATTCAGTCATATTCAAAAACATGTTGAGTTTTGCTCTAATTTGTGTCATGCTTCTTTTTCATTATTTCTGTCTCTGGTGTTCGGTAGGACACTGATTACACTGCGTTGCACTCAAGTGTCTCTGCTCTGCAGTGAGTCAACAGACTGAACACAACACAGTTTATCATTTGGAGTTTCTGGATGCCTGTAGAAAAGCTGAAATCAATATTTCACTTATCCATACTAATATATTTTGGACACACTAACTTGTTTCCTCATACGATGGTGGTGGTTTTTGTGGGAATGGCTGTTCATGGCTTGGTGATGTGGTCATGAGCTCAGCTGCGTCACCAGGCTGAGCTGGTGTTGGCTGGGAGGACGCTCTCTGGTGGCAATGAGAGGTGTGAGTAGCGGTAGCCACCTCAGCTGTAAGCATACAAGTAACAAGAGATGAGAAATGTTGTATTCATGAGTTATTTATAGCTTTGGTCGTTGTATATGAAATGAAGGAGTACAGCTATAAGTATCACCTATTAGTGGTGATGGAGTACTTACTCTCTTCTTCATTGTCAGCGCTCCTGCACAAGTAGCTGCAGAAGCTGATAAAGAATGACAAGATACCAACGAGAAAGACGTAGTTCATTTCACTCATGACAGCAGTGGTAGCAGGAAATGGATGCGCAGGAACAGTGTTCAGTCTGAAAAGGCAACAAAGAAATGATTATCTAATGCGAAAACAAAACTGAAGAAAATGTTGGGATTTATTGTTCACCAAGTCAAATTGAAGCAAAGCATAGCAACCAGTGTATGATTAAAAACCAGTAAGCCTCATACCAGAACCAGAGAATACACAAAAATTCAGCAGTCATATTTAAATCAAGTAACAGTTTATATAGGGGTGTGCGTGCTCCTTTAGGCAGTTCTGACAGTATCTGCTCAGTGTCCTCATTGTTGAAGTCCTTTGCTGTACTTCTTTTGTTCTGAATCTTCACCTGCCTCGCTGATTGTAGCAAAGTTTTTCTCACTTTCGATTTTGACTCCTACAAGATACATTTAAATGTCCGTGTGAGGCGCATTTTCCACCCTCGAAATTTCAGATTATTTCAGATAAAATAATAAGCAGTTGTTTAATTCAGATCAGATCAGAGCAGAAGCATGTTGACTTTATGGAGTTGTTAATTAAGCTCGAGTTTCGTTTCAGAGGCTGGGTGCTGTTCAACTGTACAGGATGTGTAGAAAAGGGTGACTGAAACAAACTAATGTTAGAGTGTTAATGGAAGGTTTTTTTTGTTTTTTTTTAAGTAAGCTCATTGATATCGTCCTATTAGCCGTCAAGTTTTGGGTTTTTTTTTTTAAAATTACATTTTATTTTCGGTTTGAAGCCAAAATCACAGACTGCATGCCGAAACACGCAGTCAGATGAGATGCTGATAAGAACACCTACACAGAGTTAAATATTTAAACTCACCGGATACACGATGGGACGGGAGCACATCCAGAGCCAACACGTCTTAGAGGAAAGGGTCTGATCTGAACCCCTTAACGCGAAACTACTGCTGTAGATCTTCCATACACGTGGCCACCACACTGAATGTATATTCCGGCCCACTGCCAGCCTTCTTCAATTCACAGACTACTTACAATCATGATCTATAAGCACATCTTTATTCGCGGTCTTTTCTTATGAATATGGCCATTACAGTGAGGTCACAGAAGTCTGTTTATTTATTTATATTGTCAAATTAAAAACAAGACAGTAAAAACTGGCATGTTAACAATTAATTTTTGACGCTTTAGATGGCTTTTACTTTGAAAATTCTCGACGGCAAGTTTGGCTAAACCGCACCGACACTCCGACACTTTTATTTCATAAGAGGAAAAAAAACATATTGATAATAAGTTTAATCGATCATAATTTAATTTATTTGCTACTTTAAAGGTATTCCGCGCCAGAAAAATCAATAACGACAAAACGAGTTTTCACAACTCTCATAATAATATTTAGGGCCAGATCTATTAACGGTTTGGTTTACCAGCCAGGGCTGGACTGGTAAACAGTTTCCGGTGCCCCAATGGGTAAGTGTATTTTTAATTATTTTTGTTGTCAATATCACTACACAGGCTACGGTACAGGTCAACTGTACAGGATGTAAAGAAAAGGGAGACTGAAGGCCCGCTGCACACCCATCTATCCGTGAGAAAATTTATATACAGAGGAGCAGTCAGTTCATTTCAATAATTACCTGGATCCAGAAATCAGCTCACTCGATGGGAGAGCGTGTGATGTCCTAATAAAAATAATACAGTGTAAACGCATCTTTTACACACTGAAAACAGCATGTATTAAAAAAATAAATGAGAGGATGCTTATTTTGTCAAAATGACATGATGAATTTTAAAGTTGTGTTTGATGGTCAAAAACACTTTTAGGTATTAACTAAGTGGAACTGTATGTGTTCAGGAAGCCTGAGTGATCAGCTGACCTGACATGAATGGAGAAAAAACCCTCAGTGATAAATGTTTTCACTCTTTGAATTTATTCACATGTAGCATGACTCACAAGACAATGCATACAAATACACAGGGAAAAAAAGGTTAACAGCACTTTGCAGGTCTGCAGTAAATTCATAGATAGCGATGAGATGATATCCACAGATACTAGAGATGCACTGTTTCATGATTGTTTTTCTAAAATCTATAACTCAAACCATATTCAAGAAAAAGTCTTCAATGTAAAAAAATATAATAAAAGAATATAATAAAATAATAACAAAAGTTATTAAACTTCACAATGATTTTCTGTACAACCGCCTGACTTTAGCTTCTTTAACGTGTTCATATTTATCTTGCATGCGCATCCATCGATGCATTTCTAATGAACACTGAAACACCTAACTGCTGACCACTGAATCTGACTGTCAAGTACTGTCCCCAATAGAGAGTAAAGACAAGAGGCAGAGATCTTGAGGAATAAGCCCAAAGACAATTAGTGAGAAACAGTGACCACATGTTTAAATTTTTCTAAATAACTTGAGCCACTAAAAACTGGTTTAAAGAATAAAATTGAAAATACATCAAGTTAGTCTGCCGTGTCTCATCTTCATTCAACATACTTCCATTTGAGCCAAATATTTTGCATCATGTTTGTGTCTGATTGGGCCGCTATGACTATTAAGCCTAGCTTATAACAAATTCAGGGTCGCATGCAGAGCTGGTTAGGAAGTCTGTGCTGTCCTGTAGACCGTTGTACTCATGCACAATACCCTCTGATAGGTACAGTGCATCGCTGGGGATGAACACTGTCTCGCTGGAAGGCATCAGTTGTACAGGGTAGGCAGGACCAGCTGGAAACAGAAAGGCAACTTAGCGTGAGACCATAACCAGACCAAAAAATTTCATATTACCAACAAATGCAGTTCTGTAGTGTAAAAATAAATATTATACAGCAGCAATTGGAACCTTAACAGCAGAAGATTTCCAGAGAGCCACAGTTTTGGTTTTCAAAGCCTGTTTTGACCTGTTTAATCTAATAAATATATTGTTTTCATAGTTTTTGTTAAATACAGGGTTGATCAAAATCCAAACTAACTTGTTTCCTCATATGATGGCGGTGGTCTTAGGAATGGCTGTTCATGGCCGGGTGATGTGGTCATGAGCTCAGCTGGGTCATCGGGCTGAGCTGGTGCTGGCTGGTAGGACGCTCTCTGGTGGGACTGAGAGGGCCCAGGTGCTGCAGTCGGTTGCTGAGTGTACTGCTGAGAAGTGGTGTGGTCAGCGGTAGCCATCACAGCTGTAAGCAAACAAGCAACAAAAATGTTGTATTCATGAGGTATCTATAGCTTTGGATGTTTTACATGAAAAAGGCTTCAAACTGCTTAATTAGTTACACTTAAGAAATATCCAACACGTATACAAACAGTGATGATAGAAGACCGTTTACCATTTCATGAATGTTAAACTACTTTTTTATTTTGTTCTGAACTGATTTTCACACATTGTCATCCTCTCAATTTAATAAATATGATGTCATTTCCTCTATTAAATATAGAGGTTTACGGGGTTTGTTTTTTTTTCCACTGTGTGACTTCACTGTGTGAGTACAGTTGAAAATGGAACGGAAGAAAAAGAACTGTGGGAAGAGAAGGTGTTAACAGAGTGGTAGTCATCAAAACCACTTCCTGTGAAGAAAATTTATGTGGCATTGTCTAGTTAACAAACAGGTTCAAGGTACCAACAACAGTAACGTGTGAGGCCTATTAGTTACTTATGAACCCAACATTTCACACAATACAAAGACAAACTGATTACATGTAGTTAAGCTCTGGATCTGAGATTTATTGCACACTCTACTATCTGAGGTTTATTTCAGAAGATTGTTGAATAGACGTGTCCACTGATGGAGAACCTTTGCGCATAAATGTAGACTGAAATTAATTCTCACATGTTGTCTTGAAAAATGCCCAGCAACAGTTTAACAGTGGGGCAGGTCACAGCCAGGAAACAAGAACACAAACCTAAATGTCTGCTGCTCAGAGGCAGATCTGCGTTTTCTTTGTACTCACCACAAGTCATTTACAGGAAAATTCAGAAAGGAAACAGCAGAAACTATGGGCAAACACACCCCACAGTATGTTTACACCTGTGAGATTGGTCCATTTTCTAGGAATGTAAAATGAATAGTGAGGGCAACAAAAAAGTTACTTTGGCAGGTATTTAACCAGTTTAATTCCATCAGTTCTTAGAAGAGTCTAAAAATGTTACTGAAGTATGTATCACAAACCTGGACACTATGAGGGAGAACGTGATAAGGAACAGAGGAAGACTGAGACGATATACACACAGGATCATGACGGGACAGGCCCCAGGTGGGTACACAGCTGACACTAATCACTGACTAGGGAGACAAGGGAAGTAAAAAACTGAATATAATACACGCGAGGCAGGAGACTATCAAAATAAAACAGGAAACAGCACACACTTAGCTCTAGACTGAGACACGTGAACTTGACCACAGATGAATTAACATGGGAGGACAGAGAGACCAGAGAGACATGGGAACATGATCAGGAAAACAAAGGATAACGAAACATGGAAACTAAACAGACTAGAACAGGAGTCGCTGATGACAAGACCGATATGAGACCAGGAACAGACTAGACACTAAAGGGAACTAACATAACAAAACTAAGAACCAGGAACTATCAATAACAAACTCAGATGCACTAGAGAAACAAAACTCAAGATTAACTGATATAAAACTACTACTACTAAACCAATATAGAACAAGAAAATCTCTTATCCAAAAGAATGATTCACAAGACCATAATAAACTCAAAAACTGGGTCAAAGACCGAGGACCATGACCTGGGTTTTTGCTTCAGCTGCTGCCAGAACTGCACTCCACTTAACCTGCCTGTACTTGTCAGGAGAACCTCAATTGGAATGCTGTTGTTAGAAATCAAAGATATCCCTGATCTGCCAGATATTCCCTGCACACCATCATTTGGCCACACCAAGTCTGTCCAGCATCCTCCCTTTACCACCAATATTTATGTTTCAACATTGAAATGCATAGATGCTGTTTTTGTTTGTTTGTTTTTGCTCTCTATATTCACCTCAATATAAAATCAAATGAGAAACTTCACAACTCAGAAGACTTTCCAAAGGCTCTGTATGATGCTGCGATTTTGACACATTAGTTTCTACTCTGTGTCTCAACCCTTGTGTTCCTTGTAAAGTCATGTGGTGGGTGGGCCATCAGTCTTTATGTTCTGATTTAAAAACTACAAAGGCAAATACTTCAACTTACTGAAAACCAGACATGCACTGGAAACCACGTTTCATGGCGGCTGAGAGCAGGTGACCTACAAATGTGCGGCGACATCGTCACCTTCACTTGCCTACAAGCTGTCGATATATTAATAAGTGGAAGTGCACAACAAGGTCACGGGTACAAAATGTGCATATTGTATCACATAGATAGGAGGCAAAATCCAGTATCACTTTTTTTTGAGTGTTTGACACGTTTTGTCGGACATGGTGCATCGAATAGCAGTTCCTGCTGTTCCTGCTGCCAGTCGACTGTCACGTACCAGTAATATGCAGTTCTTTCACAATAAACAGAGTGACTAATATTAGTCTACTTAGATGGTATATGGAAAATGTTTTATTTTTTATTTTGACTAACAGATGAACTACCTGGTTGACCTAAACTCATCTAACATTCAGTTGATCAGGTGCAGCAGATGCAGGTGTAGCAGCTGTGCAAAGTAGTGTCAAATCACAATCCTACCACGTGCAGGAGATATGGATGTGTTGTTAAATTAGTATTCATCTGGAACAAAGATACAATAAACAAAACATAAAAACCCAGATGTGAATGTTTTAGGGGGGATGATTTTTTTTTACATGTATGCTTGTTTTTACACATTACACATTCATACATATCAAACTTGGTGTCAGTGACTGATGATTATCATGTCATTGTCTTAGTAGTCTTTTTGATCTCTAGGAGAAGATGCGCAGAAAATTGTGTTTTTCTAATTGAAACAGCATCTCAGCAATGTTACATTTCATCATAACTGGCTTTATAATGATGTAATCCAAGGTTATAATTTTGTTCCTCCAAAGGGAGAGAGTATGTAATCAGTTCTGTCTGTCTGTTTGTTAGTAGTCTAGTGTCCACAGTTTTCGATGTTGTGTAATGGTAGATACCAATAGCAGCTTGATCTGATTTAATGTTGGTGAAATCAGTCAAAGTGAAAACCAGTAAGAACTTCATATTATCCACAATTTTATCTATTTTTTTAAACATATTTTTTCAATATAACATTAAATGACACAAAAAGATTTATATACTACACTAAATGCCTATTTTAACAATGCTGCATGTTGTAATAAAAACATCATAAAACAACAGCCCTCGGGGGAGTTGGTCTCTGAGTCCTCATGTAGTTAACTAAAGCAGAACTAATAATTAAAAGTAGATGTGTCAAAAGCATTTTTGTTAAGTAAAACAAAACTTAAAACTAATTGAAATTACTTTGTGAACTTGTAAAACTAACAATATATATATAAAAATACATATACTATGACACATTAATCAACATGCTTTTCGAAAAAAGAAAATAGACTCAGAATAAGAGAAGCTTAACTGAATTAAAAACAAACAGTCAAAACAAAATAAAAAACTGTCCACAATAGTGAACACAAAAGTATATCATCAAGGCTTAACTGTTCCCTCCCTGCCACACACTCCTCCCGCTCCTTCCACACCCACTGACCCACCCACTCATACACACAGACACCAACACACACACACACACACACACACACACACACACACACACACACGCACAAACAGACAAACAAACAAATGAAAGTAGCAGTTGTGGAGTACTTACAATTTTCATTGTCGGGGCTTTTGCACAGGTATTTACACAGACAGCAAAGGATTGACACGATAAACCCGATTACATATAGGATGATTTTTATGTCATTCATGACAGAAATGGCAGCTTAAAATGTATGTAAACAGCTTTCAACCTGGAAAAGAAACAAAGAAATAATTATTTTTTAAAAAAACAATAAACAGAAAATGTTGGGTTTATTGTTCACCAAATTAAATGCAATCTGAATTTAATCTAAATTCTCATTTTTTCCCTTTCTGGCAACACCCATTAGGGACCTGGGGAATAACAGTGTGCCAACCACACTTGCTTTCCCCTCCTAACATAGCACAGTTTTCAGTAATTCCAACTATGCAATAATTTCCAATCATATAGTTAAACTAGTATAACTGTTCTTGGATAGAGTTTGCTACATGACTACAAGAAGCTGAATTATTAAGTCATACCATCCAGCCAATCATCCAGCAGGTTTGTAGGGGAACATAGTTTATCAAAGTTAGTGCCTCTGGGGACACTTCAGAGGCACTGTAGGTGGATTACACTTTAGGCATTATAAGACATTACTTCTAGTTACAGGAAATTGTTTCTGATAAAATATTTACCTATTAGTTAAAAAAAAAATCATTGTTCAACGGCTGTGGCTCTGGGTACTGGTGGACTTTATTAGTAGAGAAAAAGGACGGAGAAACAAACTAATGTTACAGTGTCACTGGAAGGCTAAAAACAAACAACCGTAGCTTAAAAAAATAACCTCACTGACATCGCACTCAGGGGTCTGTTTTATTTTCGGTTTGAAGCCAACATCGCAGACAGACACGCAGTCAGATAGCTGATCCTGACAAGAACAACGGCAGTTTATATGTTTAAATAATCAGACTTACCGGATACACAAAGGGACTGGATCTGTTCCAGAGCCAACGCGTTTTAGAGGAAGGGGTCTGACCTGAACCCCTTAACGCGAAACTACTGCTGCGAAGTTCGTCTATATACGGCGACACGTCACTCAGGTCATGTTCCAGCCCACTGCCAGAATTTTAAATTCATTCCTTTCCATTCACTGTTTGTGATCATAACTGTATAAGTACGTCATTATACAAGGTTTGTATCACAGCTACGAGGTCAACTAGGTATTTTATTTATTTATGTGACTCAGATCCATGTGTGACGCTCAAGACGACTTTTACTTTGAAAAGACCTTATGGGACCACGCGGGAGCGGCACATTTTCGTTTTCAAGTGAGGAACTAAAATATTAACAGTAAGTTAATCGGTTTCAATTCATCGTCACTTTAAGAATTTTCCATGCAAGAAAACCAAATAACATAAACTAAGTGGACATGCCTGTCATAATAATATTTAAGGCCAGATTTATTATTATAATAATACAGAGTAAGCGCAGCTTTCACACTCTGAAAACAGCCATTTAAAACAAAACGTGAGGAGGTCGAAGAAAAATCGGTACTGTTTCGATATTTCTCTGAAACTGCTGGAAAATGTGTGTGGAGTCCTGAAGACTGAGGCTGGAATCCAGGATTTATCCAGAGGGGAGCTGCATTACTAGGAACTATCAACCTTATAAACCTGAAATCCGTGGAACAGCTGACCTCTGCCATGTATGGAAGAAGCCCGGACATTTTTTAACCGTCAGATTCCGACCCGTCCACATGAAAATGAGGCTGCCACTGTGCCACACGCCTAAAAGCGCGCTGCGCTCCCGTTTTTCCCCCCCTGCATTCTGTAGATGCTGATTAGACATTATTTTGACACACTAACACATGCACGTTGATAGCTACATTTTCATAAACATTGGCAATACATGTTTGGGGGGAGTGCTCTGACCTCAGTTTTCCTCACCTTTTTTAATATATGATTAATGAGGAGCAGAAAGAGATTAGGTTTCCAAACATGCAGGATGATGACTCAGGGAAGATACAGGACAGTGCCAAACTTTCACCACTGTGCTCACAATTTTGAGCCATTCACTCGTCACAGTTACGCACTCATTCTGAAAAGAAAAAGCATAATCTCATTCCCAAGAAATTCCCAACTATCACAAATCCCACAAGCAAAGACGTTCTTTATTTGATATTTGTTTTTTGCGTTTTCTCTTAAATTTCAGTAATCAATCGCGTTTGTATGATTCGTTTAAATGTTTTCACATATTGTGCTGTGAAAGGTAAAATACTATAAACACACATACGCGATCAGGCCAGCTGTTACAATACAAGTATTTAAGTCTTTTAGTTGTATAACCGATACTGACCCTTTTCAATATATCCGGGTAGCTTTTTGACTAGAAGAAAGGATTTTGCGCTGGCGACCGTTAATAAATTTGGTCCTAGTGTTTTGTTTTAAAATTAACTTTTACGGATGCAAAGAACAGGATCAAGTGAGTTTCAACAAAACAAAGCAGCTTATAAAAAAGTCTCCGGTGTTTCAAATTAAATGGTGATGGTGACTTGCTTTTACGAAGCTACCAGGAAATCAATTCAATTTATTTTGCGCAAAATCACAACAGCAGTCGCCTTTAGGCTTTATATTGTAAGGCAGATACCTACATTAATCATTTTATTGTCTGAAGACGTAATCCTTTCCTTGTTGTTCATCACCACAGTCAGAGAGAGAGAGAGAAACCTTCTTGTTTCCATGATTATTCCTCCTACACACGTTTGCGTGATTTGGTGATGCTCAGTCATATAACTAAATAATACATTTTAGATTATCTGGAGTCCTGGGACAGTGTGTGTGACAGTCCAACCAGATTAACTTTGCTTTATCTGCTTTATTTATGAAGCACTTTTTAAAACAAATGTAAAACGTTTTTTTAAAACATAAAACATATATTATTATCTGTTTAGATATATTATTTTAACTAAAACTGTTGTAGTTAAAAATAAGAACAACGAAAATTAAAAAACACTCAAACTGAAAAGGGTATTAGCAGTGATAAAAAGGCAAACAATTCATATATGTCGAGAAGAAAGAGAAGAAGAAATTTGAAAGAACTCACAAAATTTGCACACCTAAAATACCCAGGCCGGACAGTCCAGTGTCTTGGACCTGGACTGCAAAGGCTCATTCACATTTAATGACTAAAGGAGTCTTTGGGACCATTAACAGGGACATGCTAGTAGATCTCAAGCAGCAGCCAGGCTCATATGGAATCCACATCTCACAAATATAGACAGGAACCAGACTGTTTGGCTTTAAAACCTAGCAATAAAATCTTAAAACCAATTCTAAAACTTGCCAGTGACGGGCTGTAAGCACTGGTGTAATGTGGTTGCTTCTTTGGCCATTTGTTAATACATTACTAAAAGAAACTATAGTGGGTGTTGTGGAGAAGTAATGATGTGATACATGTGCAGTGTGTACAATGATGCAAAATGTCATGTGCAAACTATTCTGTGCAAGCTGTTTGGTGTTTCAGCAGTTCAGTAGCCTGATAGCTTGTGGGTAGAAGCTGTCCCTGAACCTGCTGATGCGGGTCTGGATGCTCCTGTACCGCCTGGCTGACAGTGAAGAGTGTCGTTTGGTTAGGGTGGCTTGGATCAGAGAGGATCCACTGGGCCTTCCTCCTACAGTGCTGTCTGTAGAGGTCCTGGATGGCTGATAGGTCAGACCTGGTGATATGTTGTGCTGATGTTTACCCTCTGAACCCTCCATAGAGATTTGTGGTCCAGAACGTTACAACCATACCAGGTTGTGATACAGCCAGACAGAATAGTCTCGATGGTCCATCAAGAGAAGTTGGATAGTATTTTGGAGTCAGCTGTTGGAGAAGGAAGGGCCACTGTCTTGCTGCTTTTATGATCACATCCATGTGATGTGACTAGCTCAGATCCCCACTGATGTTCACCCCCCAGGAAGCAGAAGCAACGAACTCTTTCCATGTCTGTCCCCCTCAATTCAAATGGGGTGTGTCCTCCACCGTGCAGTCTCCTGTAGCGGTCTCGCTGACGTTAAGCAGCAGGTCCTAAGGTCCCGTACACTTTTTACTACACATAGCTTGTGTTTAGTTGATTATTTCTTTGTTGTACCAACGCTCCTTTGCAATAAATCTTATTGCCTTGCAACTGTTTGCTTGTCAAACAGTGTGAGTAGTTTGTTGGTGCAGCAGCATATTAATTGGGATTTTAGTCAGCTGGGACAGGCTCCAGCCTCCCCCGGCTACCCTGAATTAGTCACAAAGAAGAGAATGAATAAATGGATGGATTTTAGTCAGTTTGTGAGGATATGTGGTTAACAGACTTCTCTCTTTTGTTTCCTGTTTGTAGACAAAATAGCTGACTTTATGTTACTGTTTAAGTAAAAGGATATAGAGGCTTCAGTTAAGAGGCCATAAGAGTCAGTGTAGGTCAGGCTCCACAACTTGATTAAGATTTACTGAAACTATGAAAAAAAGGAAGAAGCATAAGAGGACAGTCATAACTTCAGCTGCTGGGAGCAAACCAACCTCTCCTGGGACACTAGGAGTATTCTATTAGCAAACAAACTATGAAAGCTACCACAAACACCACACTAAATGAACATACTAACAAATTATGTTAATGCAAATAGTGAGAGAACTCCCAGTATATCCACCAAGCCTGTGGCCAGAGGCCAGCCATGCACGCGCTGCAGCACTAGAAACAAAAAGGACAGAATGACAGTTATGCAAAGTACACCTAACAAACAGATAACAAATGATACTGCAAATGAAAGCGAAAACATCCTAGAATAAGCAGTGGCGGTCCTAGCCTGTTTGGCGCCCTGGGCGAACACTCCCTCTGGCGCCCTGGGCGAACACAAAACATGTTAAGGATTGTAGATTAACATAAAACTGTTGTCCACACACACATATGAAGAGAGAGAGAGAGTATGCATAGTTTGCAAACGGCTACCAAACAGCCATCATAATTCGTCATACAATGAGAACAGGACAAATCAACAATTGACAATGACTAATTAATATTAAAATCTGTAACATAATGTATTGTTTGGAGTTTAGTCTGTTACTGTTACTATTTTTACCATTTCTTCTTGGGGCAACTGTAACCCACATTATTTCCTTAGGGATTAATAAAGTATTGTGATTCTGATTGTTTCAGGATGACCTGCCATTATCCAATGACACATCTGTTTACCTGTATCATTTGTTCGTTTCTTCTCCTCTTCTTTTCTCTTTTTTCTAAACTGAGCACCTGATGGCTTTGAACTTTTCTTGTCCATCTTCCATTGGTTTTAATTTTGCACTCCAGTATGAACACCCATCCCTCAACCAGAGGATCACCACGACATAACCTAATAGACCTACACCTTAGTTCACAGATTAACTTTGTCTAGGGTGTATTTCTGGGATTTCACACAACCCAGGATTCAAATCATGAATACATAATGGGCTTGGATTTACAACATTATGAATGAAATGTGCTCTATTTGGAAGCAGCAGGTCTCCCTCCCCTTTCGACGGGTTATGTGTGAGACTTTAAATCATCAAACTGTAAATTATAAATTTTAAATTGTTATTGATCCCTTTACCCCGAGTCCTAAAGTGTATATTTATTTTCTTACTCTACTATATTTATTGTTCGTTTATTTGCACTGCTGTAACTGGAGCCTCGTCGTCTCGTCTCTCTATATACTGGACTGTATGTAGCGGAGATGACAATAAAGTTTACTTTGACTTCAGCAGCGCGCAGGCGCACCGAGGGCTCTCGCTCTCGCGCTCAGTTTTCGTGTATAGAATTTCGAAAAAACATCGGTGCAAATTATAAGTCTGTATCATAATGTCCGGTGTTTTCGTGTTTGTTGTTTTGTTTTTATTTTGTTTTATTTTGCGAGTTGGTTATTAGATGCTGCTCCAGCCAGCCAGAGAATCCCCCGCCGCCCCGCCCTCTCCTCCCTGTGCCGCAAGCAGCAGGCGCACCTCGCAAACGGAGGGCGCCCTTACTCCCAGCAAATGGGCGATAGAAAACCGATCGGTGCCTATGACATTCCCAATATGCGCTGGCTGCCATCGGGGCAGCATGAGTACGAGCATTTTTTTTATTTTATTTTTTTTTTTTTTGCCGATGCCCGTGATGCCGCCCCCCATCACGATGCCGCCCCGGGCAACCGCCCGTGTCGCCCGTATCTAAAACCGCTACTGATGAGATCCAAATATATGCCAATGTCAACACATGTTCATGTTGATGAGGTTTACTGAACAAATTTGAATCATCACAACAACCAAAATGTTAGCAACACATTATAAAGTTTATTATTATCACTATGGTAACCATGTTTATGTTTGTTACCTGCTAACTCAAACACATTCTGTAGGTGTCACATTTTGAGGACTGTAAGTTCACACACTTTCAGACTTTTGCAAACCGGAGTTGGAGATTGCAGAGAGAAGGCGAAGTGTTTTGTAAAACCTTTACAAGTTCTACGGATTATTTGCTCAAACAACAAAAGTGCAAACATGTTTTGCTGGACTCTAAGAAGAAGAAAGGCACAGCCTGATTTGTCATGTTTTTTTAATATTTAAAAAAAATGCTGTTTTTGTGCAGCAGTTCTTATTAAATCACATGCTGTTTGATTTATTTGAAACAGATAATAAAGGAGGATACTGTGGGTGTTGGAGAGGACCCACTGAAAAAGTACGATCTTTGCTCTCTGTCACATTTTTACTATGTTTAAAATTATGTTTATGTATACATTTATAAATACACATGTAAACATGCATGCACAGTTTTCTCATTTGAAAGTAAATATTTGTCTGAATATTTGAGCTGAATCAGTTTTTACTGTGTAAGTTGTAGATTTGTTCCCTCTGTGGAGTCCACAGCTTCATGCAGTCGGTTTAGCTGACTTTCTTGTGGCACTGAGGGCAGTTTGAGTGCATTACAGCAGACTGATCTTCTCTGTTATCTTTCCAGTGTGAGTGCACGAAAGGATCTCACAGATGAACATGTGGCCCCTGACACTCCAGCCACCTCTTCTGCACCAGTCTCACCTCCAGCTGAGGCTCAGACGAACAAATCAAAGAAGGCTTCCTGGTGGCGCAGATGGCTTTTTTGTGAGGTGAGTTTACCACTGCAGAGAATAAGCTCTGAACAAACAAACGGTGCAGGAATTTGTGCATCATTTGTTTTTAACTGGATTTATTTGTAACTGGCAGAAAAAGTCAAAGGTTTTTCCCAAAAATGAAGACAAGGCAGAAGACACGGTCGTGCCACCTTCTGAACCCCAACAGAGGTACGATATTATTTTACTGTCTGAACAAGTTCTGCTGGTACTCCTTCCTTCTTGGATCATGAAGGAGAATCTTTTGTGTTTTGTCCAGTGTTAACCCCGTCAGCCAGTCTGAGGATGTTTTGGTCCTTTTACTGTGTTCCTATTTAAAGCTGATTGATTGCTTTGTGTTTCTTCTCCTGTAATTTCATCACTGTGATTGCACTGTTTGTGTCTTTCTATAACAGTACCATCAGCACTGAAAAATGTGAAGTCAAGGACGTTGGTGTCCAGACAGAGGTTTCCTGCCCTCCCAACTCGCTGCTGTTTTTCTGCACGGTACGTTCTACAGAGCCGAGTGTGACACGTGAACAGATGTTATAGGAACATGTGGAGTCTGAATGTTAGGATTGACACTCAAATTCTCATTATGTCATCCATTTTGGTTGAACTAACTGGTGATGTGTTCCTCAAAGAAAAAGGTGACCTTAGATGATGAGCCGCGTTGTCCTGAAGTCAATGAGAGAGATGAACCAGTTTCCAGGCCGTGTACCCCAGCAGGTCACGGTGGTAGCCAGGGAGCCATGCTAAGAGACCACGTCACACACTGCTGACTAACATACGATGATGAGTTCGTCAATGATGAGCAGCGGCAGAGAACAGCTTACCTGCTGTTCTATGAAAAACAGGTGATTTCTCCCATCAAACAGCTGGATTGTAAATGGTAAATGGCCTGTATTTGTATAGTGCTTTATTAGTCCCTAAGGACCCCAAAGCGCTTTACATCCATCCATTCACACACACATTCACACACTGGTGATGGCAAGCTACATTGTAGCCTCAGCCACCCTGGGGCGCACTGACAGAGGCGAGGCTGCCGAACACTGGCGCCACCGGGCCCTCTGACCCTGGATTGTGTTGGATACTGTCGTTTATATAAGATTTTATTGTAATGTATAGTATATAAGACTTTTATTTTATTTGTATCTTTTTATGTTTATGTTGTTCAGTGTACACCGAGGGCCGTGGGAGCGTTGCAATTACAAATTCTTGTGTATGACCTGTCCATATGTTTTTTTGACAAAAAGATGACTTTGAATTTGAGCATGTCCATGCAAATACTCAGTTTATGTTCAAACATGATTTTGTTCTTTTAATTTGCTCAATGACAAAGTTAGGATTTAGTTTAAGGAATGGCTGATTGCAGATTCCTGTTAGAAAACAAGTGTGTTGCATTTATGCAGTGGTTACTATGGTGGCACTTTAGGTGCAAGTGTTGCAACCACTGTAAATGTGACACCATCACCAAAAAATGTTATAAAATCAGAAGAAGAAAGAGAACTCTAATATGATAGCTACACACCAGCTGGACCATTATAACAACATTGCATCACATGAGTAACTTCACCATGACGAGACTTCAAGGACTCCAAGAATGTTCATACAGTGAGGATAAATCATGTTTTTTATTATTTATTATGAAAAAGACACAATATAGATACATAAAATGCAGCAGGAGCTGCAACAGCTAACATGTCAGTTAATTTGACACGTTGATTTATTTATAATTTCTTTTTCTCTCTTAGCTTTTCAGCTCCACATTTTTGCCATTTCTTCCACACTCAACTCTTTTCTACAAGGTGAGCGCACAGTGAAGGAAGGGGAGGGCTGATGGCATTAAGAGATTTGATTGGGCAATCTAGGGGCCAGTTAGTTCTTCCCTTTGGTGAAAGCTGGGCTCTTCAGTTCAGCATGGTACAGCTCCAAAGATTCTGCAACATCAAACCCTCTGTCTGCTAATATTACATCACCTGGGCTGAGGCAGTCCAGGTAACAGTTTCTATTTTTGTTTTTAAACTTTAGATATAAACAAAACAAGAAAAATAACATTTATCACTCCATCTCGATTCATTTTCATGTCATAAGTGTTAGCAACAGTTCTAGAAAAGGAGAAGTTTGTTCCAGTTTGCAGAAATGTTATTACAAATGTTCAAACTACTGCACTGTAAAATCTAAGTAGTTCCCAGAACTCAAAAAAACTATGCAAACTCATTGCCTCCAGAAAAATTGAATGCAGTTTACTTAAGATGACTGTTAGGACAACTTCTTCACTGCAAGTATGCAGTACTAAGAATAACAATTTGTGGTAACCTGATTATGATTCAAAATGAATAATTAACAACACTTCTTGTAATGGTGTTAAAATCAGGACAACTTTTATTTTCAAATGCAAAAAGTAAAAGAAAATCAGCCAACATACTGGACACATATAATTGTCAATATAATTGTTTGTTGTTCTGCTGAACAATAACAATTATACTGTCATCATTGTTACAGAGATTGAAACTTTATTGATAATTTGTCCAGGTAAAAATGCCCTCCCACAAATGTCATGTGACAACCTCAATGGCTTCCAGAGTTTTGACATCACCCACATTTAGAATCTTACCACCACTTTGATCCTTTGATCCTTTGATCCTAAAAACCCTTAAATAGGAGTGAGACACAACAACTTTTAGTCTGTTATTCGCAGCATTTACGTTTGCAGCATTCAAACGCTCGCCAGAGAAGCCTTTTTGGATCCTTTTCAGAGTCACTGTTCACTGTTTACAGATTCTAACATGTCTCCGAAAAAACACAACAAAAGAGAAATAGTAAAGCCCAGCGCTCCTCTTTGCGATCAAGAGGACAATATTCAAGTACAGAAGATGTGCTTGGAAGAAATGGATGAGAAAAATCTCAGGGAGAATCACAATACGCGACACCCGCCCCAGCCAGAGTACATCTATTACGTCTGGCAAAGTTTTTTTGAACAACGAGCGGAGATTATGTTGCTGAGAGAAGAATATGAGAGAAGGACTGCTGAAGTACATAGATTGTTCAGCCAGCTTGTTGAAAAGGAAGATATTCAAAAGGAGAAAGAAATGGAAGTCCTAGACATGCGCGGAAGGATCTTTGAGCTCCAAGCAAAGCTTAATAAAGCTCAAGAAAAACCAACAGAAGAAGTCCTCCAACAGAAGAAAAACGAGCAGGACAAGGACAAAAAGATTCAGGAGTTGCAAGTAAAGCTTGACGAAGCTTTGCAAAAAAATAAAGAAATCCTCCAAGAGAAGAAACAACTGGTCATAAAACTCCAAGGCACAGAGATAAATCACAAAGTGCTGAAAGGAAGGGTTGAGTTTCTTCAAAAGAAAGGGCAACAGACCATGAAACAGGAAGATACGGATTGCAAGCTTCAGGACATGGAGAAACACAACAAAGGCTTGCAAATAAAGCTCGATGAAGCTCTGCAAAAAAATAAAGAACTCCTCCAAGAAAAAGAGCAAATGGACGTAAAGCAGCGCAAACTCCAAGGCATGGAGGAAAAGTACAAAGCGCTTCAGGCAAGGCATGATAAAACACTGAACAAGAATAAAGAGTTGCTTCAAGAAAAAAAGCAACAAGAAATTAAACAGAAAGAAATGGACTGCAAGCTTGAAGACGTGGAGGAAAAATACACAGCGCTGAAAATAAAGCTCGATAAAACAGTGCAAAGAAATAAGGATTTCAAACAAGAGAAAGAACAGCAAGACATGAAAGAGAAAGATCTGGATTGCGAGCTTCAGAACATCAAGAAACACAACAAAGGTTTGCAAGTAATGCTTGATGAAGCTCTGCAAAAAAATAAAGAAATCCTTGAAGAGAAAGAAAAGCTGGACATAAAGCAGAGAGACATGCAGTGCCAACTCCAAGGCATGCAGGAAAAATACGGAGCGCAGCAGGTAAAGCTTGATGAAACACTGCAGAATATCAAGAGCTGCTTCAAGACAAAGAACAACGGGAAATAAAGCAGAAAGGAGAAAAACAAACTCTCCAGGACTTTGAGAGGAAAAACCAAAAACTGCAAGAACGTTATAACAAAATGAACAACAAAACAACTGAACTGGAGAGGGAAAAGAAAACACTGCAAAAACAATGCTCAGACATGCAGAGTAAGCTCAATGACATGCTGAGAAAAAACACAGAACTTGAGGAACGTTCCAACAACTTGAAGTGCAAAAACACTGAGGTGCAGATGTTAAAGCAGCAACTAGAGAAAACAAACAAAGACCTGCAGTGTACACTTCAACAAATCGAGAGAAGTCAGCAGCTAGAAGACACGCACAACAAATTAGAACAGTGTTATACAGAGATGCACAAGGCAAAGCTAATGCAGGAGGCAAAATGTAACGAACTGAAAGAAAGGCTGGAAGAAAAACAAGCCAAATTAGAAGAAGTGGAGAAAACATGCAGGAAACTTGAGAAGGAAAATACACAAATGATCGATGAGTTAAGAACCCTCATCCTAGAGAAAAAAGTGCTCGTGGAAAGCTCCTGGAAAAGAAGAAAAAACGCTTCCGTTTCTTCTGGAGGAGGGACACTCCTGCTTTTTCTACGTTTCTACGTTTTCTGCTGCTGATGTCACCTCGTCTTCCTCCACCTCTGTTCCATCGTAATTTTCACCTCTCCAATCCTGTCCCCTCCCTTTCCCACCTGACACCTCTCCCTCCCCTATTTCCTTTAACCCCTAACACCTGTCCCATCTCCCTCCCCTCTCTCTCTCTTTCACCCTCACCCCCCAACCAGTCCCGACAGTTGACTGCCCCCTCTAGAGCCTGGTTCTGTCATAGGTTTCTTCCTTTAAAGGGAGTTTTTCCTATCCACTGTCGCACCTAGTGCTTGCTCAGAGGGGATTGTTGGGTTTTCTGTCCTCTATCTCTTTCCTCTTTTCTATCCCTTTAATTTACCCTCTTGAAGTGCAAAAACACTGTCCCATCTCCCTCCCCTCTCTCTCTCTTTCACCCTCACCCCCAACCAGTCCCGACAGTTGACTGCCCCTCTAGAGCCTGGTTCTGTCATAGGTTTCTTCCTTTAAAGGGAGTTTTTCCTATCCACTGTCGCACCTAGTGCTTGCTCAGAGGGGATTGTTGGGGTTTTCTGTCCTCTCTTTCCTCTTTTCTATCCCTTTAATTTAATACCCTCTTCTTAACCCCCCCCCCCCTCTATTTCCTCAATAATTTAATAATAAACACAATTGGCTGCATTTTAAATGTGTCTGAACAATGTCTTCATTCAAGAATGAATTGTCTTTGTCATGGACTCATGTATTGTGTGTTTTCCTCGGGTTGGTGATTCTCACGGTCGTTCAGCCCAGGAGTCCAGTGTTTTAGTGTTTTAATCACATTTAGTGTTACATTTTAGATCACCATAATAGGATATCCACAATTTAGGATTCAGGCATTTGTTTTAGTTCAATATCGTAATCATTCTATGATTGAGGAATTTTACAGAACCTTCAGTCAGCAGCAATAACTTCAATTCATTGACATTTGCAAGCATTCCTTTATACACAGCATTTCAGTCAGGTTGAGGTCTGGACTT